>NW_027266267.1:8782500-8965000 GCF_022045235.1 Haliotis cracherodii | reverse complement strand
GTCACTGGTAGCCCTGACTCTGTGTTGTCACAAGCTTATCATGGCGTCATTGGTAGCACTGTACACTACAGACTCTGTGTTGTCACCAGCTTATCATGGCGTCACTGGTAGCACTGTACACATCAGACTCTGTGTTGTCACCAGCTTATCATGGCGTCACTGGTAGCACTGTACACAACATACTCTGTGTTGTCACCAGCTTATCATGGCGTCACTGGTAGCACTGTACACTACATACTCTGTGTTGTCACCAGCTTATCATGGCGTCATTGGTAGCACTGTACACTACATACTCTGTGTTGTCACCAGCTTATCATGGCGTCACTGGTAGCACTGTACACTACATACTCTGTGTTGTCACCAGCTTATCATGGCGTCACTGGTAGCACTGTACACTACATACTCTGTGTTGTCACCAGCTTATCATGGCGTCATTGGTAGCACTGTACACAACATACTCTGTGTTGTCACCAGCTTATCATGGCGTCATTGGTAGCACTGTACACTACAGACTCTGTGTTGTCACCAGCTTATCATGGCGTCACTGGTAGCACTGTACACTACATACTCTGTGTTGTCACCAGCTTACCATGGCGTCACTGGTAGCACTGTACACTACAGACTCTGTGTTGTCACCAGCTTATCATGGCGTCATTGGTAGCACTGTACACAACATACTCTGTGTTGTCACCAGCTTACCATGGCGTCACTGGTAGCACTGTACACTACAGACTCTGTGTTGTCACCAGCTTACCATGGCGTCACTGGTAGCCCTGACTCTGTGTTGTCACAAGCTTATCATGGCGCCATTGGTAGCCCTGTACACTACAGACTCTGTGTTGTCACCAGCTTACCATGGCGTCACTGGTAGCCCTGACTCTGTGTTGTCACAAGCTTATCATGGCGTCATTGGTAGCACTGTACACTACAGACTCTGTGTTGTCACCAGCTTATCATGGCGTCACTGGTAGCACTGTACACATCAGACTCTGTGTTGTCACCAGCTTATCATGGCGTCACTGGTAGCACTGTACACAACATACTCTGTGTTGTCACCAGCTTATCATGGCGTCACTGGTAGCACTGTACACTACATACTCTGTGTTGTCACCAGCTTATCATGGCGTCATTGGTAGCACTGTACACTACATACTCTGTGTTGTCACCAGCTTATCATGGCGTCATTGGTAGCACTGTACACTACATACTCTGTGTTGTCACCAGCTTATCATGGCGTCACTGGTAGCACTGTACACTACATACTCTGTGTTGTCACCAGCTTATCATGGCGTCATTGGTAGCACTGTACACTACATACTCTGTGTTGTCACCAGTTTATCATGGCGTCATTGGTAGCACTGTACACTACAGACTCTGTGTTGTCACCAGCTTATCATGGCGTCATTGGTAGCACTGTACACAACAGACTCTGTGTTGTCACCAGCTTACCATGGCGTCACTGGTAGCCCTGACTCTGTGTTGTCACAAGCTTATCATGGCGCCATTGGTAGCCCTGTACTTTACAGACTGTGTGTTGTCACCAGCTTATCATGGCGTCACTGGTAGCACTGTACACAACAGACTCTGTGTTGTCACCAGCTTATCGTGGCGTCACTGGTAGCACTGTACACTACAGACTGTGTGTTGTCATCAGCTTATCGTGGCGTCACTGGTAGCACTGTACACTACAGACTCTGTGTTGTCACCAGCTTACCATGGCGTCACTGGTAGCCCTGACTCTGTGTTGTCACAAGCTTATCATGGCGCCATTGGTAGCCCTGTACTTTACAGACTGTGTGTTGTCACCAGCTTATCATGGCGTCATTGGTAGCACTGTACACTACAAACTCTGTGTTGTCATCAGCTTATCATGGCGTCACTGGTAGCCCTGTACTTTACAGACTCTGTGTTGTCACCAGCTTATCATGGCGTCATTGGTAGCACTGTACACTACAAACTCTGTGTTGTCACCAGCATATCATGGCGTCACTGGTAGCACTGTACACAACAGACTCTGTGTTGTCTCCAGCTTATCATGGCGTCATTGGTAGCCCTGAACACTACTTCCCTTATTGTGTCCCAGACATATGTAGTCGTAATAGACCCTTCTAACTTTCCATAATCACACACAGTACATCTGTACACTAGACTGTGCATGCATCTTCAATCTTCCGAGTTATTAACATATTTTATGTCCTTAATGTACAGCTTTTGTATTTGACAAGCTTCATTCAAAGCTTCTATAGGAACACGGATGGCCCAGTCGTCTAATGCGCCGCAATTCGCTGTGCAGAGTGCGTTCCTTGGGCACGCCAGAAACCTATAATTGTGGGTTCGAATCCCGGTTCGCCCCGGTTATGTTTCTAGGTTTTTCAGCACCATACACGTGCTCGTGGGTTTCATCGAAGTGGTAAACGTCTAAGACCTAGGCCCACTTGCACAAAGCGATCTTAGCGCTACAACTATTGTAAGCCTATGTTAAAGTATGGGAGTTACGACCATCTTAGCGCTAAGATCGCTTTGTGCAAGTGGGCCCTGCATTACTTCCGCCTTGCCTCCCACATTAAGCCGTGATATAACTGGAATACTGTTAAAAGCGGCGTTAAACCCAACACACTCACTCACTCAAAGCTTCTTTTGGTCTTCAGCAACCCATGCTTGCCGTAAAAGGTGACTATGCTTGTCGTAAGAGGCGACAAACGGGATCGGGTGGTCAGGCTCGCTAGCGCTGATTTGGTTGATGCATGTCATCGTATCCCAATTGCGTGGATCGATGCTTATGATGTTAATCACTGGATTGTCTGGTCCATACTCGATTATTTACAGACCGCCGTCATATAGCTGGAATATTTCTGAGTGCGGCGTTAAACAACAAACACAATCTATAATAACAAACACCTCACCATAACATTCATCGCCGCCGTCTGTTTACGACCCTGAACTTCGTGTTGCAAAGGAGAGTAACCGCCCTTGCACCAAGTTGACAGCCGTCAGAAATATGTTCTACATTTGTCAACCGATGTCAATATTTGTGTTGAGTGACGTCATTGCAGCAACATTTCACAACTTTCAAGCTATATGTGGGCGTCGTGTAAGGTCATAGAGGCCACGTGACATGCCTCGACCGTCTCTCAGGATCAGGATCCCTACGCCTTCTCTTAGTTGATATTTTAAAGGTGGATTTTTCGATAGAATGCATGTTTCTTAGCTTTTGCAATATGTCGATCGAATAAAATAAGTATCTTTTCTTATCATTGACACTTATTTCTATGTTTGTTTTGTTTGTTTGTTGTTTAACGCCGCACTCAGCAATTTTCCAGCTATATGACGGTGGTCTGTGAAAAAAACCGAGTCTGGACTAGACAATCCAGTGATTGAAATCATGAGCATCGATCCACGCAATTGGGATACGATGACATGCATCAACCAAGTCAGCGAGCCTGACCACCCGATCCCGTTTGTCGCCTCTTACGACAAGCATAGTCACTTTTCACGGGAAGCATGGGTTGCTCTCATGGTGCGAGATACAAGCATCGAATGAGCAACATTAGGTTTGAACAAGGACGTTTAATCCATCTCACAGACGACACATTATGCCTAGTTCCCTCTCTGGCCTGGTTTACCCCTTAGGTCATGGTGAACGGGATGTAGATGCGAATATGATATATATACATCCCTGTTTCAGGGAAGTGTTTGTGAAACTAGTCATATCTTAACACAACAGGAAACATATCGTAAACGTTATCTTTGTCTGTTGAGGGTGTGGAAATGATCACGCATGTAACCATGGCAATCTTGTTGTACAGTTTAGACAGATCAACGCCCAGACACCAGTTATTAATATGTTTCAGAGAAGAAGTCGAAAGATTATTGACAAAAAACATAATGGAAACACATATCCTGCTAACATGCATCCACTGATTCTTTAATTTTCTCTACATTTTACTGAAATTGATATTGCTTTGTGTTCGGGTGTTCTTTGCTGGGTAGGAGCGAGACTGCCTAGTGCCACAAGCTTGACCAAATATACATACACACACGTTAAGTATGTAGAGTATCCCTAACAGCAAATTTGTCACATTCACACTTTGAAGATTGGAATAAACAGATGTGTATTTTCACTGTAATATAAATGCTTGATGCAGTAGTGTATGTCCTAACTCGTATTGGGGGCATTTGTCCCAGTAAATGTAAGCAGCGTCTCATCTTAATGCGATTGCAAAATCCACAGAGACGAAAGTTGAAGACACTAACTACTTTGTTAAAAGCCAGGAGAAGAGTGAGTGAGTGAGTGTGTTTGTGGCTGGTTTTGAGTGAGTGAGTAAGTAAGGACAAATGTTTACCTCAATCATGCCACTTTTGGTGACAAATGTCCTACGGATCAAGGAACGAAGTTTTTATTTTAAGGCGGGGCTCGAACTATGCACAAAGGGATAAAATGGGATGCACAGCAGTATTCAAATACATTCATTGAAATAAATCAAAATCAGTTCATCATATTAAGCAATGGTATACAGAAGGAAGTTATGAGGACTTACTACGAAACGTAGTGATGCAGTCTTCAAAAGGAGTTTCATTTTTTCTATATTATGATTTAGACTTTGATTTGCAACTGTATCGGGCAGGTGACCACTGGAGGTGTGTTTCTATGGCAACATGTATGCTAGTGAACGAAAGGGTTGGGATAGACTAAAAGTCGGGCCGGGCCGGGCTTGTCCGGGTCGGGCCAAGAAGGGCCAAAGATTTATTGGCTAATTACTCCATTATCGACGACGATACCTACATTTTAGTGATGCAACATACACACATGACATTAATGAACAATCACAAACCCACAACGTGAACCATATTTAAGTGGTTGCGAGCAAGTCCCTTGAAAAGCAGAAAGTCGAGCTGTGTGTAAGCGTCGCTGAGCTAGGTAACATGTAAAAGAGCTATCCTTAAACGAAATAGGATTTGAAACGTATCAAATACTTCTAGTTCTCGTGATACAAATTTACTATCTGTCGGCAGAGCGTTTACATTTATAGGATGGTACTATATCTAAGTAAATACCACTTTATAATGTCACGTTGGTTAAAGTAGACCTCTTTTCCCCATACTCTCAACAGCCTCATAAGTGTTCGGTCCGATTTGGCCTGGGCGGTCAAAATCAACTTTAAACTCGCAGCTGTATCATCATCAGAATGGTATTATATCTACCTATATGCCACTTTATAGTGTCTCAGATGGCGGTATTTAAAGCATACACGGTGCTCAAAGTGAAGCCATGTTCTCTCTACATCATCAACATAGTCTCTATCAGAAGTGTTTGATGATGCCAGAAACTTGGGAGTCAAATTTGACTCCACGATGAGCCTTGAAAAATACACCAATAACATCTTTGAAACAACATGTTCATATGGGAAACATTTTCCCGAGGAAAAGGAGTTAACTGAGTGTAATAGTTCATTAACCTAACATTACTCTTCTACGGGTTTTACTCTGTTGACGGTTGGCGGTATAGATGTTTTGCAAATCTTGCAGTCGACCGACATCTGCACGTCAGTTTACGAACCGGATGTCGATTTCGTCACGCGATTTTGATTGGACTATGCATAGACCCACATATCCAGACAAAATATAACAGTCTAGTTCGGTAACGATGGAAACTAGACTTGATAGTCAGTTCATTAGAAAGTAGAAAGCGCATGACTCCTGTTCTGAAGACCTTACACTTGCTTCCAGTCCGTCAAAGATTCAACTGTAAAATACTAGTTTTAGTGTTCAAGGCTTGCACAACGCAGCTCCAACATATGTGTCCGATCTTGTACAGAAGTACTAGCCGTCACGTCCCCACGGGTAATCTGGTCAGTTCATGGCGAGGACTGTACCTTCACGTACTAAGCCGTCACGTCCCCACGGGTAATCTGGTCAGTTCATGGCGAGGACTGTACCTTCACGTACTAAGCCGTCACGTCCCCACGGGTAATCTGGTCAGTTCATGGCGAGGACTGTACCTTCACGTACTAAGCCATCACGTCCCCCGGGTAATCTGGTCAGTTCATGGCGAGGACTGTACCTTCACGTACTAAGCCATCACGTCCCCCGGGTAATCTGGTCAGTTCATGGCGAGGACTGTACCTTCGCGTACTAAGCCATCATGTCCCACGGGTAATCTGGTCAGTTCATGGCGAGGACTGTACCTTCGCGTACTAAGCCATCATGTCCCACAGGTAATCTGGTCAGTTCATGGCGAGGACTGTACCTTCACGTACTAAGCCATCACGTCCCCCGGGTAATCTGGTCAGTTCATGGCGAGGACTGTACCTTCACGTACTAAGCCATCACGTCCCCCAGGTAATCTGGTCAGTTCATGGCGTGGACTGTACCTTCACGTACTAAGCCATCACGTCCCCACGGGTAATCTGGTCAGTTCATGGCGAGGACTGTACCTTCACGTACGAAGCCGTCACGTCCCCACGGGTAATCTGGTCAGTTCATGGCGAGGACTGTACCTTCACGTACTAAGCCGTCACGTCCCCACGGGTAATCTGGTCAGTTCATGGCGAGGACTGTACCTTCACGTACTAAGCCGTCACGTCCCCACGGGTAATCTGGTCAGTTCATGGCGAGGACTGTACCTTCACGTACTAAGCCATCACGTCCCACGGGTAATCTGGTCAGTTCATGGCGAGGACTGTACCTTCGCGTACTAAGCCATCATGTCCCACGGGTAATCTGGTCAGTTTATGGCGAGGACTGTACCTTCACGTACAAGCCGTCACGTCCCGTGGGTAATCTGGTCAGTTCATGGCGAGGACTGTACCTTCGCGTACTAAGCCATCATGTCCCACGGGTAATCTGGTCAGTTTATGGCGAGGACTGTACCTTCACGTACTAAGCCATCACGTCCCACGGGTAATCTGGTCAGTTCATGGCGAGGACTGTACCTTCGCGTACTAAGCCATCATGTCCCACGGGTAATCTGGTCAGTTCATGGCGAGGACTGTACCTTCACGTACTAAGCAATCACGTCCCCCAGATAATCCGGTCAACTCATGGCGGGAACTGTACCTTCACGTACTAAGCCATCACGTCCCCTAGATAATCCGGTCAACTCATGGCGGGAACTGTACCTTCACGTACTAAGCCATCACGTCCCCCAGATAATCCGGTCAACTCATGGCGGGAACTGTACCTTCACGTACCAGCCATCATATCCCCCAGGTAATCTGGTCAGTTCATGGCGAGGACTGTACCTCCACGTACTAAGCCATTTGGCGATCGGTCCCCTCTTGGTGTGATATCAACTGCAGAACTATGTACTTTCAAATCTAGATATCTTCAGACTCGACAGCCCTTATTACAAGTTGTAGGTAACTGGATAATAGCACTATATTAATTCATATCATATATATGTCCGACTTGGACACTGAAACTGGTTTATGAATTATCTTAGACTGTGAATGTTTCTCAGAAGTTGAATTGATAAGTTTACTTTTTCATACCTTTATCTCGGCCATCGTATTGTACATCATACTGGCGACATTATGTATTAGTATTGTTGCTACTTTTTATGATACTTGCACTTTAACATGCCAAAATACAGAACCATCCTGTTTCTCAGAGACATGAAAAGATTGAAGCAGTGCACATTTATACTTACTTAGAAGTGAAGGACGTTCGCGTCAACGTACAAACGCATGTCAGACACTGATATATGACACTGTAATAAATCCATTCGGGACAGCGGAACAACCAAAATGACACATGGCGTAGTTTAAAGTCGGTAGCCAAATCTCTTTCCGCTGTAGCCACTGGGTCAAAGAACAAGCATAGCAGCACCTGTTATGACGAGCTGTCAGACAAAGAGTGACCTGTTAAAAAACATTGTCATCATGCTTTTGGGGAATTGAATTTCATCATGCTTTTGGAGGACATTTTCAAATTTGACGCATCATTGACAGGAGCGATGTCTGATACAATTCCCTTCTTTGATTTGTACCATCTGTTCCCGTGTTTTGGCAGGTGAACAATTGACTTGCCTCTGCATGTGTTAGTGACATTCTCGGGATATAGTCTGAAACGTACAATCGATTTTAGCAGAGATTTTGATTGAATATGGAAAGGGTTTTCAGCTATTATTTCTTCAAGCACCATGCTTGATAACTTGCATCTTGCTTGATACTGTCGTTAGAACCTACCCGAATTGCGCTCCTATTGTTATTGATGATGATGATGATTGTTGTTTAACGCCGCAGTCAGCGATATTCTAGTTTTATGATGGCGGTCTGTATATAATCGAGTCTGGAACAGACAATCCAGTGATTGACATCATGATCATCGATCCACGCAATTGGGACACGATGACATGCATCAACCAAGTGGGCGAGCCTGACCACCCGATCCCGTTAGTCGCCTCTTACGACAAACATAGTGGGCTTTTACGGCAAGCATAAGTTGCCGAAGACCTACACTACATCGGATCTTCACTGGTCCGGAATTGATGCTACTGTGTATTTGTTATCTGTGTTGATTCTTGTGCTACCTTCAAGTGACACAGGGAGCACTGCTGGCCCAGTCGTCTAAGGCGCCGCTATTCGCTGTGCAGAGTTGCGTCCCTTGGGCATGCCAGAAACCTATGATTGTGGGTTCGAATCCCGGTTGCCCCGATTATGTTTCTAAGTTTGTCAGCACCATACCCGTGCTCGTGGGTTTCACCGAAGTGGTAAACGTCTGAGACCTGCGTCACTTCGGGCTTTCCTCCCACATTAAGCTGACACGCCGTGATATAACTGGAATACTGTTAAAAGCGGCGTAAAAACCCAACTCACTCACTCACTCACTCACTCAAGTGACACAATTCTAAAGTCAAGAAGGGAATATGTAATAACTGCCGTTTATCATAAATATTATATGTATTGGTTCTCGGGCACTGCCGCATTCTCATATCATAAAGTCCATCACACGTTTCGTTTTTACTTCTTTTTGATAAAGAAAAGAAAATTGGTTTCGGACACACGACCTCAGCAGTGGAATGCTGTAATACAAAAAAGAACGGATCCCGTGTAGCTCGGTTACCTCCCTTTGCATGCGCACGGCGTTACTTGTTGTACTGTATCCGGAGCTGCGGAGCTGGCAGCTGTGGTTGGATGATTTTGTCCGAAGTTGTTCATAAATTCTTTAACACAAAGATTAAAAGATTTATATTTTCAGTCATGGAATGCAACTCTAACGCGTTCACCATAGTCCCTGTTATATAGCAGTTTCAAGTCATATTTCATTGCAGAGCAATACCTTTTCAGTGTTAGTCTTAGAAAATTTAGGGTAGCACTTGCAAGATTCCGATGTTCATCACACGATCTTTTAACTGAAAAAGGTAGATATCAAAATATTCCGAGAGAAAATAGACTCTGTCCACTATGTGACCTAGGATTAATTGAGGACGAGTATCACTTTTTACTAGTATGTCCGCATTATGATGAACTAAGAAAAGTATATTTACCAAAATATTTTCATATAAACCATTATACATTTAAGTTTAAACCATTACTGACCACTAGCAACATTGAAACCATAAGAAATCTTTCTATGTACATATATCATGCTTTTATACAAAGAAAATCAAGTTTGGAAATTATATGATTGTACCAATTGCTCCTGTAATCATGATTGAACTATAGGCCTGTGGCCTGCTCAGTACGTTGAATAAAGAAATTGAATTGAATTGATTTTGTCCAAGATTTTAAAGTTTAGTCAGGTTTTAGTGCATTTCGGTGTATGGAATTAATATAAAAACTATCAAATATCTCACCTAATTCATAGGGCGGTCGGGTAGCCTAGTGGTTAAAGCGTTCGCTCGTCACGCCGAAGACCCGGGTTCGATTCCCGACATGGGTACAATGTTTGAAGCCAATTTCTGGTGTCCCCCACCGTGATAATTGCTGGAATATTGCTAAAAGCGGCGTAAAATCAAACTCACTCACTCGCACTCACTCAACTAATTCATTCAGGCATTTATATTTTCCCTATGAGTGAATTGTTGCATGTTTGAGAGTTTGATTGACTGATTCCATATATGATAGAAAGAATAGTGTACATGTGATAGATATGTTGATTTGTTGTCACTGTAGAATTAATTTTGCATATTGTTCACACGGATTTTAGGTACGCTTGGTATATCTGGCTTGGCGGAGCTTAGTGAACGTCGTGTGCACCCTCGTGCCACGCACCGGGTAGGAACAATGTTATTTTGAATTTTCGTATATATATATTTAATTTGAAGATATGAGTTAATCAAGGAGTGATCTCCCCTTGTTGTATTGTCATACGATCTGTCATTCATGGGACACCTAATTTGTGAAATGGACTGTTTCTAAGCCTCAAGTATATTGTATGACGCTGTATATATTGAATGATATATTGTTTCAGGGTGTGTTAATTGAACGGAATAAAACGTTCTCACCCCGTAACCAGTGTCTTGAACCTTTGATGTTTCCTCCACACTAAAATCGATCACAGTTATACAAAAAAAAAACGGATCCCATGTAGCTCGGTTACCTCCCTTTGCATGCGCACTGCCTCACTTGTACTGTATCCTATATACAAGAATCAGTCGTTCGACCAGCAGTTTTCGTAGCTGGTAGCTGTGGTTGGATGACTTTGTGCAAGAATTTAAAGTTTTTTAAAAATTGTACATCCATCAACTAATTAGTGTTTTTTTTTCTTTATTTAGTGCTGTCTTTTTTAACATGATGACGTTTGCTGAATGTGACCATAGATACTTTTCAACAAAGTGAAATTTGGAGCGCAACTGTGGGTGGTGTGTTTAGCTTCATGTACTCGGAAAAGGACCTAGCTAATCTTGTCATTTTGTTTGTTTTCATTGCTGCTTTAAGGCCAACTGTGCACACATGTACATTTATCATCCAAAACTGGCTCCCACAGGAGATATCGCTTGGATGAGATCAAGCGATATCTACATTGTAGATATCGCTGCAATGAAATTACATCACAATGCTTTGCAAACCATTGTGACGTCACTGGTTACCATGACGTCACAATCAAATGACATCACTTATGGCTCTGCTACTGAAGCTGTTTGCAGTACTTTTTACACTGAAGACACTGCTAATTACTGTCTACAAATTGAAAAAGTTGAAAGAATGATGTTGGATGATAAATAAAATCTCACCCTCATGTCTTTTGATATCAAATATATCAACACTCGTTGATAAAAGTAGCAAAAATCCTCGGCAAGCCTCGGAATTTTTCCACTTTTACCAACTCGTGTTGATATATTTGATATCAAAAGACACTCGGGTGAGATTCTCTATTAATCATCCAAAACTGGCTCCCACAGGAGATATCGCTTGGATGAGATCAAGCGATATCTACATTGTAGATATCGCTGCAATGAAATTACATCACAATGCTTTGCAAACCATTGTGACGTCACTGGTTACCATGACGTCACAATCAAATGACATCACTTATGGCTCTGCTACTGAAGCTGTTTGCAGTACTTTTTACACTGAAGACACTGCTAATTACCGTCTACAAATTGAAAAAGTTGAAAGAATGATGTACGATGATAAATAAAATCTCACCCTCGTGTCGGCAAGCCTCGGAATTTTTCCACTTTTATCAACTCGTGTTGATATATTTGATATCAAAAGACACTCGGGTGAGATTCTCTATTTGTCCGTTTGCTGGCTTGGAAGTCCCTTTGCTGGACAGGTGAAAAACACATTTTTCTTAAATATTAAGCGATTTTAGTGCATGATGGCTCGTTAGAAAGCTCTTGAAATTCTGAGACGTTTGATACCAAATCCGACAGACATAAAATGGGTCATTAGGGAAATACAACCGTTTGAAGGTGTCCAAATTGACGTCAGAGGCCTCTGTTAGGGTGTTGAAAGTTATTGAAACAAATATAATGTGACTATTGACGTCTATGGGAAAACATTTGCCTGTGTGTAACCTGCTGTGCACCTCACGTGGTGGGGAGGGGGGTCATTCCTTGAACTTTTTGCAAGAGAGGCAGCTTGGATTTTCAACCAGTGCATCCCATCTCGGTAAAGGTGTTATTCAGATATTATCCCACACTCTATGGTATACCGGGCCACATAGAGAGGCAGCTTAGATCGTCAAGCAGAGCATCCCATCATGGTGAAGGTGTTATTCAGATATTATCCCACACTCTATGGTATACGGGCCACATAGAGAGGCAGCTTAGATTGTCAAGCAGAGCATCCCATCATGGTGAAGGTGTTATTCAGATATTATCCCACACTCTATGGTATACATTGTGATACATTGCAAGTAAGGTCTTCTTTTGTTCCAAAGAAATTAAAACTTTCACTTCTTCCGATTATCCGTATATACATCTAGCATACAGTTAAGCTTGTAGAAAGTCTGTTGGCCTATGCTGCTGACATGGACCAGATTGTCGTATTACCGTCGATGAATAGGAAACTATGAGCACATGTGAAAGAGAATGTTTCTACACTTGCCAACAGTCTTCACAATGTGCTTTCCCTGCAACCAAAAGACTTGAGACCGCTGCCAATCACAGCATGGGACCTATCAGGACTAATGCAAGGAGTGATAACTACAAAATTCTTCGTGGAAAGTCAGTTGTGAAGTCCCATTTTCGTCTGATATACATAGAACTGAACGAAGCTCTCGAGCTGTACTGTGATTCTCTCAACCTCTTGATCCCGTCAAATAATCTTTGAAATGTCTTCTTTTGTTTAAACAAACCTTAATTTGATTTCGTATAGTTCATCTTGTTTATTGATAATGAAAAAGGAATTACTGTATGTTTGTTGTTTGTTTTGTTTAACGCCGGACTCAGCAATACTCCATCTACATGACAGCTTGTAAATTGTAAAGGATTACTATCATAACTATTATGAATTTGAGAAAATATCAATAATTGACCACACATTTTTATATTGGAAATGTAATCTTTCTGAAAGTAAGCAAATATTCGTATTGGATTTACAGCAGCTGTTTTTAAATGTTTTTTGAAAGTGATTACGATCCGAGCGTACTGGACGTACTTACCCAGGATGATACCAGTGCAAGGCGACACTATGTTGACTGTCCTTTCAAGTCTTAAGGGGCGGTCGGGTAGCCTAGTGGTTAAAGCGCTCGCTCGTCACGCCGAAGACCCGGGTTCGATTCCCGACATGGGTACAATGTGTGAAGGCCATTTCTGGTGTCCCCCGCCGTGATATGGCTGGAATATTGCTAAAATTGGCGTAAAACCATACTCATTCAATCATTCATTTCAAGTCTTATGCTTACCATTTCATATGCTATTACTAACACCAAGCTGAAGGTAATCTCAAAGCTGAAGACCTGCCTTAATTTCACACACGTGTTATGAGGAAGAAGCGTGTTGATACTTGTACCATCTGTCCTGGAACTCAACGTCCTGGAACTCAACGTCCGACACCTCTATGCAGGAGGGACCGCCTCCGTGGTCTAGTGGTAGAGCGTCCGCCCGGAGAGCGGAAGGTCCGGGGTTCGATCCCCGACCGCGTCATACCAAAAGACGTTAAAAGATGGTACTTGTTGTTACCCTATCTGGCGCTCGGCATTAAGGGGCTAAAACAGGGACTGGTCGGCTCGGAGTCAGTATACTGTGTCTGAGTGGGGTATTCATGTTAAACTGCGGCTTGGTATCTCAGTGGGCTAGCACTATAAATTGGCATCAGTCCGGACTAGTACAACCAGCCACACAAACACACACACGTACATGCACGTCGCTATATAAGTGCAATAATCTTTGACGCGACGTTAAACCCCATTTCACCTCACCTATGCAGGAGGTAGTGGAAGTGCTTCTAAAAGTACAGTCGGAAATTCACAACTGCTTTTTGCCAGTTAAAACAAGCTAGAATGCTAGAGTGTTGCTATTTCACAGAGTATTGCTATTGACATATCGAGTAACTACCGATAGACATATCTGTGGTGTGAAGCATTTCAGTCACAGTAAATTTTGCAGGAGCAAAATTCGAACGAAAACAAAAAGTTCAGATTTCAGTTCAAAGGGGGAAGTCTCAAACGGATATGCGCATGTGACTCAATTATACTACCACCAGTACGAATACTACAACTACTACTAATAATAACAATGTAATCTGATTTTTTATTAACATAAAGGGACAACCAGCCCTTTACACCTATACAGGACATTATTTAGTACATCTGAGATCCCTGAAGATCCGGGGTAGAATAGGTCTTCAGCAACCCATGCTTGCCGTAAAAGGCGACTATGCTTGTCGTAAGAAGCGACTAACGGGATTGGGTGATCGGGCTCGCTGACTTGGTTGATGCATGCCATCGATCCCAATTGCTTGGATCGATGCTCATGATATTAATTACTGGATTGTCTGGTCCAGACTCGATTATTTACAGACTGCCGTCATATAGCTGGAATATTGCTAAGTGCGGCGTTAAACAACCAACAAACAAACTTCTGCGTATGTCTCGATGATATTTCCTATGCTGGTTCTCAAATACAAGCCACGTCTCTAATACACGCTGAGTCAAGGGCTCTCGCGAAATTGATAGATGGTCATGCATGTAAAAAAAGGAAATACGGTAGTTTGACTTCGGATGTTTTTTGCCATGATATGATTTTCTCGGTCATAGCATTGACTACTTTGATGATGAGAGTAGTTGAAAATATGTGAGTTTGAGGTTTGCCTTGCGCCTTGCGGTCACTGAAGCGGAAACAACAGAAATCACTGAAGCAGAAACAACAGAAATCACTGAAGCAGAAACAATAGAAATCCGTGTAGGAGTTCGAGAATCACTGAAGCGGTAACAGAAGCAATTACTGAATGGCATTCAGTGATGACGTGAGATGCACTTCAGGGATAAAATCATTGACACAGTTACAGTACACTTCACCAGTAGCAAAAATAGATGACTAGGTCAGTGGAACAGGACACTTGACAGTTCGCTGGGCACAAGGTATTGGTTACTGACTATGATCTTAGGTCATTTTGAGTGCAGTCAAAGTAACTCTACCACACACTGTTTATGACTGAGACATCAAATCCAGCTGGCTTGATAAACCTCACCCATATTGGTTACTGACTATGAACTTGGAACAATTTTTTGTAGAGTCTACATAACTCTTTTTACATACTGTTATGACTGGGACACAGCATCCAACTAGGTTGATAAAATTCTCAGTGCTCACTGAAGTCACTAGTTCATACTTGATGAAAAAAACATGAAGGAAGGAAAGGAGAATTATTTTTTCTTTTCTTTTCTGTTTTACTTTTGAAATGAAAAAAATATAAAAAACCATAATGCTTTATGCATTTGTTTCTCCTTTTCTTCCTTTAAATAAAAACCCAACAACAATAACTGTTACACCTAAAAAGAATTATTAATGATAATAAGTTAACTTTATTTTTATTACACCATGGATGTGGCCTTGGGTGGACTGTTACATCATGAGTGTGGACTGTGCCGGGGAGGGAGTTTGTCTCAAGGTAGAAGGGAGGGAGGCCTGTGGTACCTCTGGTGGACAGGGCTGGTTGCAGTGTCGGAGTAACAGACACTGGGGAGACCTCCGGTAGCTGACGTCGGGGGAGGGAGGCTTGTGGTACCTCAGGTGGAGTGTGTACGATGGCAGACTGGGCTGGTTGCAGTGTCGGAGTAACAGACACTGGGGAGACCTCCGGTAGCTGACGTCGAGGGAGGGAGGCTTGTGGTACCTCAGGTGGAGTGTGTACCATGGCAGACTGGGCTGGTTGCAGTGTCGGAGTAGCAGACACTGGGGAGACCTCTGGTAGCAGCGATCGAGGGAGGGAGGCCTGTGGTACCATGGTACCATGGGCTGGTTGCAGTGGAGCAGGTGCCAGGGAGGTAGATGTAGCAGCTGCTGGGTAGGTCTGTGACAACTGCAGTGGTCTGGGTGACTGTGAAGCTTGTGGTTGTTGTTGATGCCCGGGTGCATTCAACATTGGGGACCATGGATATGAGGACAGCTCTTCATGCACCTGTCTCTCATCCCCACTGACGGTTATCAGTAATTCATCTCTCCCTTCAAACACAAAGAATGACTTTTTAAAAACAAAAAACAGAAGACTACTTCAATTTCAACAATAAACATTCAAAATTTATTCCAAACTTACTACCTATAATAATCCTATTTACCTGATATGCATGTGATATATAATGTGTTCTAAACTTATTGATTTCTGCAAAAGTACAATGAAGCAAATTAGCAAACAAGGCAAAGGCTTATTTGCATGCTGCTCTGAGAAAAAACAAACTTAACAAACAGGACGAAATTTAATACTAACTGTGTGAAAATCACATGTATCTCAGTACGACAATTTTTTATCATTTGCATTTACAAGCTTAACATACGGAACAGAAACGTAAGAGGAAAGCATGTTTAAAGATTTGGAGGGGAAAAAATGTCTTGTGGTTATGTTTTTAATAATGTGTTGAGAAATCTATGAAATTTACATATATCTGTAGGTTGTTTTTTTTATCTAATTAAAAGAATCTGTTTAGGTAAACAACAACATTTTGGATGCAATGTAACATTTTTAGGTTCAAGAAAGAATATATAAGGAGACATAAATCTCAATTCTCTTCATATAAAATGCATTAGTATACATCTACTTACTGCCATAAGGATGATATCTCCTCCTTGGCGCATGAATCTCTGGAAGGATGTCTGCGGACAGGAACTCCATACCATCCAGTGCATCCATTATTTCCACATGTTTGCTGAGGAGGCGTCGAAAGTCCCCCCCAGACATGGAGAGATATTTATCATTTCTCCATATGTGAACCTATGGAGTTACCCTCCGTTTCTCAGGGTCTTGGTAGAGATTTACATTGATACTGGTCCAAGCATTAATCTTCACTCGTCGTGAAGATGACTTTACATTATTACTGTCTGCCATTTTTGAAAAAAAATAGAGGCGAGCCAAAAGATAAAATGAACAGATTTTGCAGCACACTTTTTTTTTATATCAGGAAATAAATACTTTTTGATTGACAGATGTGAGGGAGACTGTTTCTCTTTTATTTAAACCTGACTGACAGCAGTTTGATAATATGTCGTAGAAAGATAATCATTGAAGTTGTGAATATTGAACAATACCATTAGTAAAGTAAACCATCCCCTTGAACATCATTGGGTTTCAAAACGGACCAATCTCTATGATGCTCATAGAAGAGAGAGAAACAGTTGCGTATTTTGTCAAGTCATCGACTTCCAATTAATTAAGTTATGCTTCATTGCAAGAAAAATAGGAATGGCGCCAGAGTGTCTGGACTTAAGAACTTAGGATAAAGATGGTACCGTTCTTGTAATGTGAATGTGTGATCATTTTGACAAAAGGACACCTGCGTCATTTTCTGACATAAATTTTATAAAAATTAAGGAATTTTTTTTCATTGTCAGTTACCACATAGGTCTCTGAACACTTTCATCCTGTTTAATGAAACCACCGTACCAAGACTCCTGCTTTAAAGAAGTAAACCAAACCCTATCAGTGTTGACAAAAAAAGCAAAAAAATAAATAAAAATGCTGTATCAGCATTCCATTTGGATGAGAAAAAAAAAGTTTGAAAAGAAATGCCCAGGTCATCAGTGCAAAACCAAACTTTGAGATTTTTTTATAACATATGGCATTTTTTGGTCAAATTTTTGTTTAAATTTTCAGATGAAAAAAAAAACCATTCATAAGCTAGGTTTGCTACAAAATACAAATATCACATGAAAACAGAAAAAAATAATTAGTTTAAGCAGATAATCCCCAAAAACCTTTTTGTTCTTTGCAATAAAAAGTACAAAGGCATAAAACACAACAAAGTTATTAAATTTCAAAAACACAAAAAAATATATGTGTTCAAATACATAAAAAAACAACAACTCTGCATCTGCAATTTATATATATATTTTAAACTCAGAAGTTACATTTAATGGGTTTTTTGTTTTTTTTAAAGATGGTATATTAATGTTAGGGTGTGATCAGTGAAACTTGTTTGGTGACTACCTTGAGATTTTTCAATAACACAGAAATATGAATATTTAACAATTTAACTTACCTTCACAGAAGCTTCATATGCATGCAGGATGTCAACATTTTTTTTCTTGTCGTTGACTGGTGGACATAATGTCAAATTGTACAATTTCTTACATATGCATGAACAACGCCTATATTTTTTCACTTTGGATTGCCTGTTATACAAATCTCCAACACAAGGCTGCACTTAAAAAGCAAACAAAAATCTGGAGAAGTCACTCATAGCACTCTCCGCAACTGTTGGTTGCAGATTGCTCACTTTCCACTTTCCACACAGTCATCCACTACCAATTAGCTGTATGCAGTGTGGTACAGTTTGTTCAAATAAACAAAAGTATCACCTTCATGTTCGACGTAATCACAAACCACAAAAGGGGTGGAGGTAAGACTATTAGGAAAAGACGAGGCAAACCTAGAAGACCTCTGTCACAGTCCAATGATTTAGCCGATAGTCGTAGTGTAAGTCCTCCGGCGGGCTGTTCAAATCAAGCTTTCAATGGGGAAGCTAGAGAATATACATTTATCCCCAGTGAAAGTGAAGGCGAGGACGCTGATGTTGTCATGTATCTTACTAGTCTTCAAAGTACAATTCTAGATCATTTGCAAACTGAACTTAAAGAGAAAAGAATTGTAAAATGGAGTCTTTGTATGCAAGTCAGATTTTCCAAAGACAGTGAAAGTGAACAGAAAATATTTGAGCCTTATTTCCAAACAAATATGAGCATAGCCACCGTAAGTTATAATCTGATTGAAAAGTCCACACATTAGCACAAAGAGTTGAGGAATTTGAGGCAGGAGGGAGTGGTCTTAATCTTGACCAGATCATGTCAGTCAAACTTAAAATTGTCAGGTTAAGGCCCTTCAGAGGATCCTCTTATATCCCCACTCTAGCAAAATTGTGCTCTGGACGCAAATCCATCTTAAACATTCGCAGTGATGATGACAATGACCACCGTTGTTTCTTGTATTCAGTCATCGCTCATCTTTGGCCTGCACCACCACAATGTCACAGAGAGCGCAATACACACTATTTACCCTACATCAACAGACTAGATCTTAGCGGCATCACATTTCCCATGCAGCTGAAACAAATCACAAAATTTGAAAAACAGAACCAGTTACATATAAATGTCTATGGTTATGATGAACCTGAGGATATGAACGAAGATTCCGTTGGAATCATTTATCCCATACGTATTAGCACTGTTGAAAATGACGATGTACCTCCCGAGAGATGTATCGATCTGTTGTTGTTAACAGAGGAAGAAAGATCCCATTACTGTTTAATAATCAATTTGCAAGCTTTGGTCCGTCGTGGTAACACACATGCCGGACGTGTTATCTGCAGAAAATGTTTGTGGTCTTTTACAAGTGAAGAGAGGTTAGAAAATCATAGACTTTACTGTTTCACAAAAGCACAAAGAATTGAAATGCCATCGAAAGACCAAAATGTTCTTGAATTCACTTAGAGACAACATTCTTTTAAACAGCTTGTCGATTTTGTAGTGTATGCGGACTTTGGACAAAAATAAATCTGATAATTTGATAGATGCACAAAATGCAACCCAAAGGCAAGTTCCGTGCGCTTTAGCGTACAAGTTAGTCTCTACCATACCAGATATTCAAAAGAGTTGGTGGTGTATTCTGGTGAGGATACAGCAAACAAATTTGTCAGGGAGATGCTTGAAATTTATGACTGGGTGGAAAGTCTGTATGAAAATCCCATTCCCATGAATATTAGTGCTACCGAAAAGCGTGAATTGGTACAACACCCTGAAATTTGTGGAATTTGTGGTACGTTTATGGATCCATATGACAGAGTGGTCGATCATAATCATTTGACAGGAGAAGTGCGATGTGTCGCTCATTCCACTTGCAATTTAAACTATCAACAGCGCAAGATGGTAATTGTGATTCACAATTGCGAGAAGTACGACCTACACCTCATCTTAGAAGCAGTTCAAGAGATGAAAGAAAGGCAATTCAAGGTTATCCCTAGAACCACAGAGAGCTTTGTCTCTTTCAGTATTGATAAACTTGTTTTCATCGACTCATTCAAATTTCTCTCAACCTCTCTAGAAAAACTGGCAGAAAATCTCAAAGAGAAAGGCACTGAGTATTTTGTCCATTTAAGCAAAGCATTTCCCGATCATGTGGACATGCTCACTCGAAAACTGCCATTCTGTTACGAGTACATGAGTAATTTTGAAACTTTTCATGACACTGAATTACCACCCAAAAAGGCTTTTTATTCATCTCTCAGCGAAGAACACATTTCGGATGAAGATTATGAATTTGCTCAAAACTTGTGGCAAACTTTTGACATTCCGACTTTGGAAGATTTCGTGAGACTTTATGTCTGTGTGGATACACTCATTTTAAGTGATGTCATGGAAGATTTCCGCCACATGTCATATGCAGATTTTGGCTTAGACATTTATCACTTTTTGAGTCTACCAGGATACTCATTTAAATGTTGTCTGAAATACACAGGAGTTCAGTTAGAACTCTTCAGTCATCCAGATTACTACAACTTTATAGAGAAGGGAATTCGGGGAGGCGTTGCACAGATCTCAAAGCGTTACTCTAAAGCAAACAATCCCTATCTGAAAGACTTTGATAGCAGTCAAGATACTGTGTACCTTTTCTTTTTGGATGTGAACTCTTTGTATTCAAAAACAATGAGTCTTTACCTACCTTTAAATGATTATTCATTTCTAACCGCAGTAGAATATGAAAACATTGACTGGATGTCTATCCCGTCTGATAACAAATATGGATACATCTTGGAATGTGATCTCACTGTCAGTCAACACTTGCATAAACTTTTTGCTTTCTTCTCTCCTGCCCCTGTCCATGATGACATATTGCCTGATGAGCTGTCTCCTTACTGCAAAGAGCTCATGGAAATGATGGGTATTCTTAAGACCAAATCCACTGGACGAAAACCTTTCTGCTCACTGAAACCCAAATGCAATTATGTCATTCATTATGAAACATTAAAATGTTACCTCAGGTTAGGACTGACCTTAGAAAGAATTCATAAAGTTTTGAAATTTAAGCAAACCCCATGGATGGCTGACAACATCAATTTTAACATAGCCAAGAGACAAGTGGCTACGGATACTGCCGCACGTGACAGGCTAAAACTGCAAAACAATGTTTGCTATGGAAAGACAGTAGAGAATCCTCGTGCATATAAACGAGTCGAGCTCATTACTAATCGGAACAGACTCGTAACTTACACATCGAAGACACATTTAAAAAATCTTAATGTATTTAAGAATTGACCTTCACTTTTTGTGAGTTCATTGGAGTATGAACCTTCATAGAGTGAGGGCCGAACTGTATGAACGTCGGAGCTCGTGAATAATTTTTTTATTCACAATTTCTTACCCCAAAGGATGTAGGCCAAGATCTAAAAACAATTTTATTTAGTACGTGTGACTTCATGTTTACACTGACAGCCATACAACAACCAGCTATATCGCGGAGTAAAATAGTTCCTCAAAAAGAGAGGTGACATGGGCGTATGGATGCACAACATGCTCTTCAGAAACATCTTACGCAGCACATGTATTCAAAAGCATATCCTCATTAGATGAGAAAGGTCTGTAAAGAACTACCTCAGTAAGTCAGTCACAATGACAGCGCGTCGTAATACATTAACATCAAGCACAAGACGTCAAAATGGCCGACACGATAAACGTGACTGGAGAGATTTCCGAAGTTGTTAATGAACCTGTGGCGGTTACATGTGTTAGTCATCATTAATCAACTGGCCGATCATTGAAAGGTGAATAAAGATGCGTCAAACAGACACTAAGGTAAATTCATAGATTGCTGGAGACGGTCAATGTCAGCCTAGGCACGGATCGAGTCGATACTACGATAGTTTAGATGTGCATTTCTTCGTTTATTCATTAGGATAGGCCGTAGCGAGGATATTCGTGAACAATCATGCAGTCAAGCTCTCTGACATTTCTCAGTGCATACTGAAACACTGAGACCAAGGATAAAGGTTCTAAATTATCAGAAAGAACGCTTATGCATGTTCTCGTGCTAGGGAATTCCCAGGGGTTTCCTCAGGAATGTGGAAGTAGTCCGTCAGTGTTTACGTCATTTCAAGAACATGGCCTCGTGAAAAACGTATGAACGTCAAATTGTGTCGTTCATACACTTATGAACGTCAATTTCGCGGTCATGTGGCCGACCTCTCGCCGTATAATGGAAAAGCCGTATATCGTGTAATCGTCAAATTAAAAAATTATTGTCAGATGAACTTGTGGCTGTAGAACTAGAATCAACAATGGTGAAACCAAATAAACCCATCGCTGTTGGATTCACTATTTTGGAGCATGCAAAGACCCTGATGTACACATTTATTATGAGACACTAGTCAAGCATTATGGACATCAGATCACCCTCTGTCTCACTGATACTGACTCTATTCTGTTTGAACGTAGAACCCTGCCAAATGAGTCATTACATGATCCTTATGTTTTCATGCAGGAACACATGCACCTCTTTGATACTTCAAATTATCCTGAATCTCATCCACTGTTCAGTAAACTAAATTGTAAAGTATCTGGCTTATGGAAAGATGAGTGTGGGGGATTTCCTATGAAAGAATTTTGTGGTTTAAAGCCAAAATGTTATTCATTTCTGATTGAAATAAATGATGAGGGGAAATGCAAAGAAGAAAAGAAATCAAAAGGAGTGAAAAAACCATGGGTCAAAAAACACATGCGTCATGAAATGTTGAAAGAATGTCTTTTTGAAAAAGCAGAATTCTTAGCCCACTTTAAGCTCATCAAGTCCATTCACAACACATTGTATACAGTCAAAATGCAAAAGACCGCACTGTCTCCCTTAGACAATAAAATGTGGCTAAAGCGTGATGGTGTGCATTGTCTCCCTTATGGCTACGTCCCACTTCCTAAAGATGAGAATGATGAAATTCTGTAGGTTGTCGTGGCTTGGACCTACTGGTTTTAATGTTGATGTTTTTGGCTGGTTTTTTTAATCAATACATTCCAAAAACAAAATAAAACAAAACAATACTCACTGTGTTTTTTTGTTATGATGTCAGTGACAATCTGTCGGAAGAAGCAGTCAAAACCCAAAACAAAAACAACAAAAAAAGGTACATACTTATATCATTCTTTTTTTCTATTAAAAGATACATGCAAAAAACTTGTCACAAGTGAACGAAATGTTAGTTCATCATAAAGTTTTTATATTAAATACAAAAACTTTAAGTCATAAACTGTTTACAATTAAAACCATTTACATTGAAAAAAACAAAAAACAAAAAAAAACAGAAATATATTTTTAATAGAAATCATTTTCATTGAATTCAGCTGCCATGTCGAAAGTTCTTCGATATCATTTTACCATATAAAACAGGAGAAGAAAGGTGGTTTACCGTTCCAAACGGTTATACACATCCACTACAGATCCACTACAGATCCACGTAGCGGACATGAAATTGTTAACTTCCGCAAAATTCTCTTCAATCGAAGGACCTCACACATTGTGTTTTGGTAGACAGTCCTACACGTTGGAGACACCAAGAAAAGAAGCACTTAGAAATCTTAGGTTAGCATATGAGGACATTCTGGATGTGTTTTATATTAGAGCCATTAAAGATGCAATAACGAAGGAAGTAGAAGGTATTGAATGTCCTGGATGAATGACAAATCATCCTTCCCAACACCAGCATACTTGCCTTATACCCAGCAGTACTACTACTGAGGTTGACTGGTATTTCGATGATGTTTTCCGGGAACTGGACCATGAACAGATCGTTGACAACTGCAACCAGTACCTCAGTGACGAAAATCAGCTGATAGACTTTCATAGGGCTCATCGGTTTCGTTACCAGGATGCGGGATGGATGAACAGAGCATACTTTCGGCGAAACGAAAAGAAAAGTATCAACATGCCGTCCAAATTTTGACCATGTGAAAGCATAAAAGTTATTCAGCTTTCACAACTAGCCAGTTTTCGTATGAACTGTCAATGTCATTAATAATTAAAATATTCATTAATAATGTTGCATATTTTGTAAGAGTCTGTGCAAGTATTAATCATGTAAAACACGGTCCTTAAACAGTGTAAAAGGACATAGTGATATATATGTGATGAGTTCAGTAATATTTTCATGTGTATATTGTGGCTAAGACCTGATACATCACATTAGACATGTTAGATGAAAAAGGTGTATCTTCTGTTGATATTATAAATAGTAGGCACTTGTTTCCAAGGAAATGGAAAGTGAGCAATCGGCTATCTCACTGGTATTCAACTATATCTGACAGGTTCACTATGCTATCCTTTCTCTATGTTAAAAAAAATAACTTCTGTTATTTGGTATTAAAAAAACCCAAACAGTTTCGTGTCTCTTTTCACTATGTTTATGTTCATTTTTCTTGGATGGGACATATATACTGACTTGACTAAATTCCTTGCAGTGTTGACATCATGACAGTATCGAAGTCAGGTGCTGTTGAGAGCTTTTGAGTGAAGGTCATGTTTAGATAAACCCCACACAGGCAATTACTTTACTGAATGATCATGCTGTGCAGAGTTTTGGAAGTTTTATCAGCTCCATACTGGGTAATTTGTGACTACCATTAAGTATTACCAAGCACTGCTATGAGCTTAGCATTTGAACAACATCGGACATTCCCGTATGCAGTCGGTGAACAAAATTGCCTCCAATTTTGACCCTTTTCAGCACGTGATGGCTTCCATGATGACTTACATGATGGCTTACATGATTGCTAATCGGAGTAGCATGGGGATTATTATAACTATGCTAATCATGCTAATTGTCCCTGTTGCATTTAGTGCCACTCAAGCAACAGAGCCTTTTGGGTTAACATGTTCTGGACATGGACCCGTGCTACACTGCCAACCTAAGGGACAACTGTTGAGTTACCTTTTGGGGTCAATCTGTGATAAAGTGACCACAATCAGAATGAAAACCCAGGCAAGGGTTTTCGTGAACGCGGCTCTGTTTCCTGCCTTGGAACAAATAACAGGACCTCTAATGTCATGTCTCATGGTACAGATTGTGAACAGAACGAACCGTTTTAGGGTGAATCACGAGGAGTGTGGTAGGTGCCATGCTAACTTAATGTAACAATGTATTTGTTAATGCTGCTGTTTTAAAGGATCGAATCTATATTGAAACCAACTTGAATTAGCTTATTTGCATAAATATAAGCATACAGCTTCTTTCTGAATATATATATATATATATATATATATATATATATATAATACATTATAGTGGTTTTGTGTTTATTTTTTAATTATCTTATTTGTTTTATTTATCTTGTTTTATTTATTTATCTTATTTCATGTATTGATTATATATATATATATATATTTCAAAATCCGAGCGGCATGACGACCAGCTCTTCCACCATTTCACCTTCTAAATCTAATGAAATATTTGTGTCTAGTCTTGGAATATTTAACTCAGTGAAAAGCTCTTCTAAATTAATTTGAGTACATTCTTCACTGGAATATAATTTTTGATAACATAATTTGGTTTCTTCCAATATCTCATTTTGTTTTTTAATTACTGTTCCATCACTTTTTATCAATTCACTAATAGATTTATTTTAAAAAATTCTATGTTCTAAATGCAGAAAATATTTAATAGGTTTTTCCCCATACTCTATCCATTTTGCTTTTGACCTGACGAATAATCCCTGTGTCTTAAGTTTATATATATCCTCCCTTTCTGCTTTTAGTTCATCTATGGTGCTCAATATTTTGGTCTTTTCCAATTCTAATTCTACATTATCTATTTTTGTTTCCAGGTCATACAGTTTAGTTTCTAATTCTTTTTCTCTAGCAATATTTTTTTTTTTTTGTGGATGAATAATATATTGACTCTCCTCTAATAGCAAGTAATATGGTTTCCCATAATAACTGATCATTAATCACATACATTTTACCTTCCAAATATGTTTTATCCTCATATTGATTAAGGGTAAACTTTATTATTTTCGTTATTCGTTCAACATATTCCTTATCACACAAATAATTATTAAATTTCCAATATCCTTTTCCTCTTTCCATATCTGATAAATTAAATGTCATCGAAATCAAAGAATGATCAGAGTTTAAACTTGGACTAATATCACATTTAATAATTGAATACTGAAAATTTTGTGAGATAAAAATAATCTAAGCGGGCCTGTTAAATTGGATTTGGCTGACGCCATGTAAAATGCTTTTCATTTGGATAAGATTCCCTCCATGGATCTTTCAGATCCAACAGATCCAACAGATCCATTATTTCTGAAACAACCTTTCTGGATTTAGGATTAATTTTGTGTTTATAATTAAATGTATCCAAATCTATATCTTGTATTAAATTCCAATCTCCACATAAAATTATTCTGTCCCCTTCTAATTCAGTTATAATTTCTTTTATTTTTTCAAAAAATTCTGGTTTATCCAAATTTGGCCCATAAATATTAATTAGTGTGTATACATATTTTTGTATTTCTATATTTAAGGCAACATAATTTCATTCATCCTTATCTAAGAATACTTTGGTAACTTTGAACTCAAAATTATTATTAAATAAAATTGCTGTCCCTCTTGCTCTTAAAAATTTAAATATTTGTTTTCTCTTAAATGTACCTCCGAGGCCTCTACAGTTTAATGACATCACAGTTAATTTATTTTTCCTCAAAATTAAATTTACTCATATCTATATATTGCACTGAATATACTTTATTAAATATTGTAAAGACTATCATCACATCAAGTTCGCACATGTAGACCCTATATTGAAATGGGTGGGATTTTTAATGCAGAGAATAAAATTCATATAACTGTATCAGATTATACTTAAAACGACTTCCATTTGGAATCATTGTTCGCTACAACCCAGCTTTATGCAATAATGTTCATATATATGCCTCTTTGTACAATATTATTAAGAGTACCTAGCTGTATATAATTTTCATATAAAGAAAAAGAAGAGAAAAAAAGTAAAATAAAAATTAGAATAAGTTTTGTATATAACCGCTTCACAACAAAACTGTCCCAATTCTGCTATAGATGACTACGGTTAATCCAGACCTCACTTCCTATTATCATTACATAACAACATATGTAATTGTTTATATTATTTGTAAATTTTTGTATACCTGATCATATCACACTTAATCTCATGGTAATTAAATACTTTAGATCAGGTCAAAGTCTTTTTTACATCCTTGTACAATTACAATATGATTCCCTAAGTATCAGGAGTTTCCTTATCAAGCGATTCTAATCATTACTCTCATCACCATGATCACACATAAGCCTATGTTCATAGCTACAGCACTCCTCTTTGCTCCATTAAAATGAAATTCAAAATAGACCATTGTGATCCCTACAATCTATGTTGATGTAATTTGTAAATAGTCTATACAACAGTACTGTAGCCATGTATACACAGTGTAATTGAAAGCAAATAGACAACATTCAAGTGATCAAGAGCTTGACTGAAACTTCAATTGTTTTTCTTTCAATATTACATTACCTGAGTATTACAGACATCATATACCATATCTTCTCAATATAAAATCAAATCATATGTTTAATCATTTTAAGTGACATATTTCAAAACTATAAAAAAGTTCTATCATGTCTTATAGATCTAACACATAGATCTACATATTGTCTCTTAGCACACATCTTCAGACTTTCGTTCACAGTTCTGTTAATAAAGAATAGAGGCATTAACGGAAAGATACCTCACTCTTAAAATAAGGCTTGGATGCTTGGGGGCTCCAAATGCCCCCAATATATGCATCAGTCGGTTTCTATTTGCACAGTTCAGCATGAGCAGATGAGGTAGGGCCTAGCGAGTAGATTTGAGATCTAGGGCCGACAAAACATTCAGTCCCGGATTTGTATATCAATCAGAAAATTCACAGTTTTTCTCATACTGAGTGTTAAGTTAAGGCTTGAGTAGTTGGGGGCCCCAAATGCCCCCTATTATGAATCAATCAGTCATTTTTCATAGTTCATATCGCTACGATAGGCCATCTTGGTGCGGATCTATATATAGACCGGAAGTTCGTCGTGATTGGTCCATTGTCCAAAATATAAACAAAAACACGTGGTTTCTTTATCCACTGTAAACAAACGTTTTCATCAATTTTCCACTTGATCCATTGACTGTTTTTAATTAATAATTGTAAAATATAACTTAGACAAAAGCATCATTTTGTTGATTCACAATAATCAAAGTAATTACTGGAAATTTATCTTTCTAGAGCCGTCATATAGCTGGAATATTGCTGAGTGCGGCGTTAAACAGCAAACCAAAACCAACTCTTTCTAGAGAATAAATCACTAGATTTTTTGAAAAATACACCACAAATATTTCAAACTAAAACTTGCTTCAATGCTTGGTTAAATACAGTTACCTTACTCACAATGCGAAAACACTATCCAATAAATAGAGTTTAATATCTCCACTCCCACTTGAAATAGAAATATTTCTGTCTTTCGATTCTGACAGATCTGTACGTTCTCACGCCGCATATTCTTCAAGTCCGATGTTATGCCACTTATCCTCTTTGTCTTTTCTGTATTGGAGGTAAACATCTGCACCTCTTTCTTGTATCCTTGTCTGATATCGCTGATTTTTCCGGATCTCGTAAGCTTTGTTGGCCAGTTTTGTCCTGTATTTCTTCAAAACAACTGGGAGATCTGTGTAGATAGATATTTTCCTCTCGCGTAATAATGCCCTGTGTTTGTAACTGGCTTCTAGTACCAATTGTCTGTCCATCTTTGTCAAAAACTTGACAATGATTGTTTTGGGTTTATTTGCTGTAGCGGGCGTAGTACTGAAGCGAGGTAAACGATGAATGTTCATAAATTGCATTTCCTCGGCCATTGTAATTCCCATTTTCCCGAGTATCTCCCTACATGCTTTGTTTGGGTCCTCACTATCCGGAATTCCGTAAAAAAGCAAGTTCGCCTTTCGGAGATAGACTTCTTGTAACAGCAACTTTTTCTCGATATCAGTGCGGAGATCTTTCAAATCTGTTCGTAGATTGTCAATTTTCTCCTTATTATCCTTAATGCCAGTCGCATTGAATTCCACCGCCTCAAGTAACCCCTCAATCTTCGTTTCCAGAGACGCAATTCCGTGCTTAAAATTCGCAGAAATTTCTTCCGTTTATGTTTTTAACAGCGTAGTGAAAGGTTGTTCATCGGGTGCAATGGCTACCGTCGTGTTGCGGTCCCCCAAATCTCCTACGTCTTCTGCGTTCATTTCTTCCGTATTGGTAAGAAAATCATCCAAATTTGTGGTTTGTTGTTTAGATTGAACTTTTCCCTTGCTGTTTGATCGGTTTCCTTTTCTTGTAGAGGACATTATTTGTCAAGATTACTTGGATTTTCGCGAGGGATCGTTTTACCCGCCTTACTCCATGCGCAGCGCCACCGGAAGTTTTCTTCAAATAACTGATTCTCACCAGGTCACCGACTTTAAATTGAAATTTCTTCAATTTCTGTTTGCTACGCAACTGTGTCTGGAGAGGTTTCATGTACAAATGAGACCACACTTGCAGTTCATTGGCTTTTGTCACATCAGCTGGAGTCCATTGTCCAAGAGTTTGGTGTACCGTGAGATTATAATTGTACACTAAGTCGGGTAGCACATCAATGTATTTGTTGGTGTTGTTGTGTGTCATATACCTGGTCATGAGAGATCTCAAGGTTCGAATCACCCTTTCTGCATCATTAGCTTTGATGTCTTCATTTTGTGTCACGATAAGTTTAATGCCTTGCTTTGTGACGTAATCTTTGAAAACACCTTCAAATTCTTTGCCTTTGTCTACTCTGATCTTTTTGGGAATTCGTCCCTCTTTCAAAATGACCTTGAACCCTTCTAACACCGATTCAGGTTTCTTATTTTGGAGAGGTACCACCCACAGATATCGTGACAAAATATCTATGTCTATCAGCAAATACCTCGCATTGTCATTGACACTGACATTATTCTGTGTCACCTGGGCGAGATCTATGTCCCACAGCTCGTCCAAGCTGTTGACACGCACTTTCAGTCTTGGAAAGTGCCTTTTCAGGGGTTTATAAAGGGTGTATGCATCCTGTCCTTCCAGAAAGGCTTTCACTTTCCTGCGACTATAGTTTTTACCTCGCTGTTTTAAACTTGACTGAAATTTATTCAACCCATAATAGGCACCACTTTCCTTGGGAGTAAAATAATACTGCTCCAGTTCTTTGCTTTGGTTATCACTTGGTAATGTGTGCGAATCCATAGTCATGAAACAAATGACATGAGACATGTTCTATACCTTTCATATATGTGAGACAGCAAAAGATCATATGATTCTACATTATGTTTATTGGAAAACTCTTTCTAGTTGCAACATTTTTACAAGACGTTTTCTTAACTCTGAGACCCATAGGGGTGTCTTAAAATGGACATCTCTGTAATCTTTACATTGATATTGACACAAGGTAAGGGGAGACATGGACTGTTTATCCAGTTTCCAATCACGTGATCATCACTGTCTTCCGACAAGGCCATATCAAGATAGTGATGAACTTTGTTCTCTTCAGACAGGTCGCGACAAGTATGAACAGGTTCTTCTTCCTGTTCAAACATGCAGCCAAAGCAGAATTCTGTAGAGAGTCGTCTGATGATCATACTTAACTCAAATGTATAGCATGAAGTTAATAAAGACTCGATATGTTGGATAGAGTGAACCGCATCAACTTCATTCATTTGAAGCTTTGTCGGCCACAGTTTCTTGATAATCACGCATTTACTTGTTTTAGTGTCATCTTGAAAGTTATGTTTAGCATCTCAAACACATTGCTCACGGTCCTGAAACCACTGAATGATGATGGATTCGTCTAATCGATCTGGTTCACCTATCACATACTTCCATGTGTAGAACATGGTTTGATGTCTGTCAAAGAAGAAGAAATATACTCTTGTCATGATCTTGTCACGCACTTCCATTAAAATGGGGCCTAAGAAATTCTGACCTCACAATTGGGAAGGGCATAAGATTTCAGGGTCTAGAAGTGAAAGTCCTATGCCCCATCTGCTATCGAAAGGACTAGTTTCTGCTAGAATTCTAGGAGGGTCCACATCAAGACATTTTTCAAATCTTCTGACTGCATATATTTGGCCATGGAAGCCTTTTGTTCAATGTCACAGCTAAGAGTATTCCACTTATGTTGGTCAAAGCCTTTTACACATTTTCCCAATTGTTTTGCTCAGCGGGGGATGGACATTCTAAAATCTTTCGAATACACAAGCTTTGCTATACATGTAATATTGTTCAGCACAATTGAATGTCTTGCCATCAAGTGTAATAAGCGTTGGATAATGTTGACTGAAAGGCGATCTTTTAGTATAGAAAAATACATACTTGTCGGTTATCAGCATAGACATGACTGTGCAAGTCCAACACAACCTTCCAAAACGAGTGCAGCAATGAAAATGACTGACGTGTCACATTAATGTATGATATGTCATGCCAATAACTAAGATTTTTTTAAATTTATTGGATGAACATGTTGATGTGCTGTCGTCTCTTTGTCAACACAACTTCCAGAAACACAGTTTCCACTTCATTGCTTCACAAGGTGTGGTCTTTTTTTTCTTCATGACACCAACCATTTTAATATAGGCACAGTCTGGCGACCACTTCTCGTACTCAATCTAAATGTTGTCATTGGCTTCCCATCCTTTAAGACGTATGTTGCATTTAAAGCAACGGCAGACGTCGCCACGGTTCAAGTAGATAAATCCAGCATGGGCCAAAAATCAACTGGAGATTGACTCAATTGCTTCGGCCAGTCTTTAATCGAAGATAGTCTTCTTTCAAACAGGGTCCAGTCTGTGGACGCCACAATGGACTTACAAGGTACTGAATCTGTACAGAGAACTCCTTCCATTCTCACTGCTTGTCAGAGACTAACTGCGTTATAATACAAATTCCAACCTTTTTAAGCTCAAATTTGGGAATTTCCAACAACCTAGTTACTATTTCACGTTTAAATTATATGGGAACGATAGAATGTCAAGGTATGTCGCGAAAACTAGGTGCCAGTACGTTGCTTCTGTTACCGCTTCAGTGATTCTCGAACTCCTACACGGATTTCTATTGTTTCTGCATCATTGATTTCTATTGTTTCCGCTTCAGTGACCGCAAGGCGCAAGGCAAAACTCAAACTCCTATATTTTCAACTACTGATGAGATGACTTAACAAAGGCATATCTTTTCTTGTAAGTGATCATGTTCAGGAAACTGTAAGGGACAGCCCGATGGCGAACGGACTTGGAACAGGCAATTTCCTCATTGAAACAACCGACAATGAAAGTAAAATATAACATGATAAAAATGTGTATGAAAAAATACTTTATTCACAGCATGTTTTTTACAAACCTTTTTGTGATTGCAATTCAATGCCACCTCCCTCAACCACCACCGTCGTCAACCACCACCTCCCTCAACCACCACCGTCGTCAACCACCACCTCCGTCAACCACCACCTCCGTCAACCACCACCGTCGTCAACCACCACCTCCGTCAACCACCACCGTCGTCAACCACCACCTCCGTCAACCACAACCATCGTCAACCATCACTCTCGTCAACCACCACCGTCGTCAACCACCAAGGATTTGGCAGGAGGGGATTTGGAAGTCCATCAGAAAACACTCCTTCCTTCGAAAGGCCACGAAAACAATGTCCTGACATCACTGAATTCACAGCACAACATATCAAACTTCATGAAATTCATTGCAGAACACGCACAATTAAACACATCATACGCGAACCACAGTTCTTTGCCACAACTGTCACGTTGATTTCACATGCTGACGTTGAATCTGTGAAATCTTGAATTTGACAGGTCCAATCCGATCACTCGTGTCAGAATAACCAGCTCGTCTGCATCCTAAAACAAAGGCTGTTTAGTCATGCTCCAGTTCCATTGGCAATCAGGTAGAATCAGCCTTATTCCCAGTAAACCTATAGATTCATGTTGAACCACGTCATAGTCGAGGTTGTCATCTTGCTTCGTGTAACTTGTCTGAGGCACGGAGGATGTAAACAACAACATTGGCAGCCGCCGTCAGTTGTGAGTACTCAGTAGCCATCACGTAGGTCAAGTTCTGCCACATCCAAGTTCGGGGTGGAGAGGCATTTATTTTGAATTTGTATAATTTACTGGGGGTAATTGCTTACTTATAAGGTGAGGTGAGGTTAACATCGCGTCCAAGATTATTGCACTTATATAGCGACGTGCATGTACTTGTGTGTGTGTTTGTGTGACTGTGGCCGATTTATAGTGCTAGCTCACTGAGATACCATGTCGCAGTTTAACATGAGTACCTCACTCAGACACAGTATACTAACTCCGAGCCGACCAGTCCTTGTTTTAACCCCATAATGCCGAGCGCCAGACAGAGTAACAACAAGTACCATCTTTTAACGTCTTTTGGTATGACGCGCTTACTAATAAGACTTACACGTGTACAATAAAGAGTAGAATGTTAATGAAGAAGTTTTTTTAGAAATATATATTTAAAACTACTTCTATAACCTGTCATAGCTACAAGAAATTTTCAAGCAATGGCTTGTGGCGCTGATTTCCAAGAAACGCCTTGTGTATCCAAACAGTGCACAGCAGGATGCGATGAAATATAAAAACTTTGGAGTAAGTTTGGAGGATTGTTTGTCAACTTCTTTTTGAAAAACTATGTTTTTTGAACACTTTTTTTTACTGGTCAAAACTATGGGTATTTCAATGTTAAACTTCAGTAATATTTGTTACACATATAACTAACTGTGACAATGTTCTAATATAGCCGACCTTTGTACCCAGTGTCGTTACACATTCGATTCCTTACTTGGTAATCAATATCTGAACATCGCTCTTTAAAAAGATATATGAATAAATTGTTCCTTCGAACACTTTGTGGGGACACGGGTGGCACAGTCGTCTAAGGCGCCGCGATTCGCTGTGCAGGGTTGCGTCCCTTGCACACGCCACAAACCTATGATTGTGGGCTCGAAATCCGGTTCGCCCTGATTATGTTTCTAGGTTTGTCAGCACCATACCCGTGCTCGGGGGTTTCACTGAAGTGGTAAACGTCAGAGACCTGCATCACTTCGGGCTTTCCTCCCACATAAAGCTGGCACGCCGTGATATAACTGGAATACTGTTAAAAGCGGCGTTAAACCCAACTCACTCACTCACTCACATGTGCACGGCTATAGCCATGGTACACGACATGGAGGCTGGAGTAGGAAATGTATACAAATTCTTTACACTTGAGAGAGATAGAGGGAAACCAGTTATTGGTTTAGATAGGGTGTATAACCGAGTTATGTGGCTTTCATACCAACGGACCCATGAAGATCCGGGGTAGAATAGGTCTTCAGCAACCCATGCTTGCCGTAAAAGGCGACTATACTTGTCGTAAAAGGCGACTTACGGAATCAGGTGGTTTCCTCGTGTGCGATTCTAGCAGAGGCTGCGTTCATCAACCCTTTGATATATGTGTTTTTGGATGTTGTGTTATGTCTTTCAAAAAACCTTTACAGCACATATAAGCTCTATAGCGTTGGGCTCACAACGTTCGACTGGCACACCATCGTTACATCTGTCGTGTACTTACTGGTTACTTATTAAGGCGAATATTCTCCATGAGATGATTTTAGGTGTCAGATGGTCTGCAATCGACATTGCAAGTTGCAGATATTCCTGCATGTGCGCCTTATACCTGGCATTATTTATGACAATGAAACAAAGACACGATTACCTTAACCCGATGATATAATGGGTACATTTCGTCCATCTGACGGTAGCCTCATGTAGTCAGTGGAATGGATCGTATTCACCCGGGTTTCATTTCGGTAGATGATCTGGAAGCCCATCTCGTAGAAAGCAACAACTAATGTAGTCAGGAAGACATTAATTGTGTCTTATTTCCTTCCAAATTCTACTACAAGTCAGGGATGATGTCTGCTCATAAAACTTGTACACTGTACGCCTAATGACCCATGTATCCAAGCTGTCTAATATCCTTTTACACGTCCCGGTTTTGCCTTTGAGACGACCCCCACCTTCTTTGTTTTTTTTCATCATACCGCGGACTCGTTGGTATAAATTTTGTGTTTGTTTATTGTTTATTCGGAAATATTTCAGCTAACTGACGGCGGTCTGTAAATAATTGAGTCAGGACCAGACAATCCAGTGAATGATATCATTATCATCGATCCATGCAAATGAGATCGATGACATGCATCGACTAAGTCACCGAGCCTGACCACCCGATCCCGTTAGTCGCCTCTTACGACAAGCAAAGTCGCCTTTTACGGCAAGCATGGGTTGCTGAAGAACTGTTCTACCCCGGCTCTTCACGGGTAGAACCTACCGAAGTTAGAGAAAGCATGTGAAGTGTTATCGAAGCTATTGAGTGAAATAGTATTTTCAAAGGCTTTTGGACAATTGGGCGTAGGTAAGGAACGGCGTGGAAATATTGCTGTGGAAGTAACGTATCCTGATAGAGATGTGTCCCTACAGACTACCGGGCGTCCTAGATAGATGGAAATATTGCTGTGGAAGTAACGTATCCTGATAGAGATGTATCTCTACTCACTACCGGGCGTCCTAGATAGATGGAAATATTGCTGTGGAAGTAACGTATCCTGATAGAGATGTGTCCCTACAGACTACCAGGCGTCCTAGATAGATGGAAATATTGCTGTGGAAGTAACGTATCCTGATAGAGATGTGTCTCTACTCCCTACCGAGCGTCCTAGATAGAGTGAAATATTGCTGTGGAAGTAACGTATCCTGATAGAGATGTGTCTCTACAGACTACCGGGCGTCCTAGATAGATGGAAATATTGCTGTGGAAGTAACGTATCCTGATAGAGATGTGTCTCTACTCACTACCGGGCGTCCTAGATAGATTGAAATATTGCTGTGGAAGTAACGTATCCTGATAGAGATGTGTCTCTACTCCCTACCGGGCGTCCTAGATAGATGGAAATATTGCTGTGGAAGTAACGTATCCTGATAGAGATGTGTCTCTACAGACTACCGGGCGTCCTAGATAGATGGAAATATTGCTGTGGAAGTAACGTATCCTGATAGAGATGTGTCCCTACTCCCTACCGGGCGTCCTAGATAGATGGAAATATTGCTGTGGAAGTAACGTATCCTGATAGAGATGTGTCTCTACAGACTACCGGGCGTCCTAGATAGATGGAAATATTGCTGTGGAAGTAACGTATCCTGATAGAGATGTGTCTCTACTCCCTACCGGGCGTCCTAGATAGAGTGAAATATTGCTGTGGAAGTAACGTATCCTGATAGAGATGTGTCTCTACAGACTACCGGGCGTCCTAGATAGATGGAAATATTGCTGTGGAAGTAACGTATCCTGATAGAGATGTGTCTCTACTCACTACCGGGCGTCCTAGATAGATTGAAATATTGCTGTGGAAGTAACGTATCCTGATAGAGATGTGTCTCTACTCCCTACCGGGCGTCCTAGATAGATGGAAATATTGCTGTGGAAGTAACGTATCCTGATAGAGATGTGTCTCTACTCCCTACCGGGCGTCCTAGATAGATGGAAATATTGCTGTGGAAGTAACGTATCCTGATAGAGATGTGTCTCTACAGACTACCGGGCGTCCTAGATAGATGGAAATATTGCTGTGGAAGTAACGTATCCTGATAGAGATGTGTCTCTACTCCCTACCGGGCGTCCTAGATAGATGGAAATATTGCTGTGGAAGTAACGTATCCTGATAGAGATGTGTCCCTACAGACTACCGGGCGTCCTAGATAGATGGAAATATTGCTGTGGAAGTAACGTATCCTGATAGAGATGTGTCTCTACTCCCTACCGGGCGTCCTAGATAGATGGAAATATTGCTGTGGAAGTAACGTATCCTGATAGAGATGTGTCTCTACTCCCTACCGGGCGTCCTAGATAGATGGAAATATTGCTGTGGAAGTAACGTATCCTGATAGAGATGTGTCTCTACTCCCTACCGGGCGTCCTAGATAGAGTGAAATATTGCTGTGGAAGTAACGTATCCTGATAGAGATGTGTCCCTACAGACTACCGGGCGTCCCAGATAGATGGAAATATTGCTGTGGAAGTAACGTATCCTGATAGAGATGTGTCCCTACTCCCTACCGGGCGTCCTAGATAGATGGAAATATTGCTGTGGAAGTAACGTATCCTGATAGAGATGTGTCTCTACAGACTACCGGGCGTCCTAGATAGAGTGAAATATTGCTGTGGAAGTAACGTATCCTGATAGAGATGTGTCTTTACAGACTACCGGGCGTCCTAGATAGATGGAAATATTGCTGTGGAAGTAACGTATCCTGATAGAGATGTGTCTCTACTCACTACCGGGCGTCCTAGATAGATGGAAATATTGCTGTGGAAGTAACGTATCCTGATAGAGATGTGTCTCTACTCCCTACCGGGCGTCCTAGATAGATGGAAATATTGCTGTGGAAGTAACGTATCCTGATAGAGATGTGTCTCTACTCACTACCGGGCGTCCTAGATAGATGGAAATATTGCTGTGGAAGTAACGTATCCTGATAGAGATGTGTCTCTACTCACTACCGGGCGTCCTAGATAGACGGAAATATTGCTGTGGAAGTAACGTATCCTGATAGAGATGTGTCTCTACTCCCTACCGGGCGTCCCAGATAGATGGAAATATTGCTGTGGAAGTAACGTATCCTGATAGAGATGTGTCCCTACAGACTACCGGGCGTCCCAGATAGATGGAAATATTGCTGTGGAAGTAACGTATCCTGATAGAGATGTGTCCCTACAGACTACCGGGCGTCCTAGATAGATGGAAATATTGCTGTGGAAGTAACGTATCCTGATAGAGATGTGTCCCTACTCCCTACCGGGTGTCCTAGATAGATGGAAATATTGCTGTGGAAGTAACGTATCCTGATAGAGATGTGTCTCTACTCCCTACCGGGCGTCCTAGATAGATGGAAATATTGCTGTGGAAGTAACGTATCCTGATAGAGATGTGTCCCTACTCACTACCGGGCGTCCTAGATAGATGGAAATATTGCTGTGGAAGTAACGTATCCTGATAGAGATGTGTCCCTACAGACTACCGGGCGTCCTAGATAGATGGAAATATTGCTGTGGAAGTAACGTATCCTGATAGAGATGTGTCCCTACAGACTACCGGGCGTCCCAGATAGATGGAAATATTGCTGTGGAAGTAACGTATCCTGATAGAGATGTGTCTCTACTCACTACCGGGCGTCCTAGATAGATAGAAATATTGCTGTGGAAGTAACGTATCCTGATAGAGATGTGTCTCTACTCCGTACCGGGCGTCCTAGATAGATGGAAATATTGCTGTGGAAGTAACGTATCCTGATAGAGATGTGTCCCTACTCACTACCGGGCGTCCTAGATAGATTGAAATATTGCTGTGGAAGTAACGTATCCTGATAGAGATGTGTCTCTACTCCCTACCGGGCGTCTTAGATAGATGGAAATATTGCTGTGGAAGTAACGTATCCTGATAGAGATGTGTCTCTACTCCCTACCGGGCGTCCCAGATAGATGGAAATATTGCTGTGGAAGTAACGTATCCTGATAGAGATGTGTCCCTACAGACTACCGGGCGTCCTAGATAGATGGAAATATTGCTGTGGAAGTAACGTATCCTGATAGAGATGTGTCTCTACTCCCTACCGGGCGTCCCAGATAGATGGAAATATTGCCGTGGAAGTAACGTATCCTGATAGAGATGAGTCCCTACTCACTACCGGGCGTCCTAGATAGATGGAAATATTGCTGTGGAAGTAACGTATCCTGATAGAGATGTGTCCCTACTCACTACCAGGCGTCCTAGATAGATGGAAATATTGCTGTGGAAGTAACGTATCCTGATAGAGATGTGTCTTTACAGACTACCGGGCGTCCTGGATAGATGGAAATATTGCTGTGGAAGTAACGTATCCTGATAGAGATGTGTCCCTACAGACTACCGGGCGTCCCAGATAGATGGAAATATTGCTGTGGAAGTAACGTATCCTGATAGAGATGTGTCTCTACAGACTACCGGGCGTCCTAGATAGATGGAAATATTGCTGTGGAAGTAACGTATCCTGATAGAGATGTGTCTCTACTCCCTACCGGGCGTCCTAGATAGATGGAAATATTGCTGTGGAAGTAACGTATCCTGATAGAGATGTGTCTTTACAGACTACCGGGCGTCCTAGATAGATGGAAATATTGCTGTGGAAGTAACGTATCCTGATAGAGATGTGTCTTTACAGACTACCGGGCGTCCCAGATAGATGGAAATATTGCTGTGGAAGTAACGTATCCTGATAGAGATGTGTCTCTACAGACTACCGGGCGTCCTAGATAGATGGAAATATTGCTGTGGAAGTAACGTATCCTGATAGAGATGTGTCCCTACAGACTACCGGGCGTCCCAGATAGATGGAAAACAGATAAAAGGGTAATCAATCCCCGGCACAATTACAGTGACTGAACACTGGACAAACAGTTATATGATAGTTATGTATAATACAAATATTTAAGTTTTGGTCATGGGGTCCATGACAATGAAGAAACATGTCCATATGTCTGTTCTACCTGTTGATAGGTTGGTAGGTGAAAATTGGAGGCATTGAATACACCATTAGTGGTAAGTCAGTAAGACAACAAATTGTGTGGATCATAATGAATAATGCGTGTTATTGATTGACCGAGTTGAATTTTTGTGACTCGCTGATCTGGGACATGTATATGGGGGAAGGGGGGGGTGGGATGGGGGGGGGGGGGGGGGGGGGGTGAGGGGTGGGAGTGGGGGTGCTAAGGTGTGTGAACTGGTGACTAGGTTGAAAACGACTACATGTATACCCATCAGCAAGAACGTAAGCTCTTAATTGTAACGTACGAATTCCAAAATTGAACCAATAGGTTAATCCAAAAATCTGAACGTCAAAGACCTCAGTGTGAAACCAACAAACAACCAACAAATGGTATACAATCAACAAATGCAATACAACATTTGCTGAGTTTACAAATCAATGCACATTACCACAGCAATTACAATGGCTGGACACAAAAGAATACCAGTACAATACTCAATGGCAGTATAAAATGTGAGAGCTGTGGAAAAGTCAATGACAAAATTAATGCGCCACAGTGGTTTTATTGTTTTCTTAATGGAATTCTATATATTATGTGCCTTATATTTGGTCAATATATTTTCGTGCATATTTTAGAATCTCACGTACACAGCGATAGTTGATTGATTTATGCCTTATCTCCCCCTCAACCCTGTATGGTAGAATCTCACGTACACAACGATAGTTGATTGATTTATCTCAATGCCTTATCTCTCCTCAACCCTGTATGGTAGAATCTCACGTACACAACGATAGTGGATTGATTTATCTCACGTGCACAACGATAGTTGATTGATGTATCTCCATGTCTTATATCTCCTCAACCCGGTATGGTAGAATCTCACGTACAGAACGATGGTTGATTGATTTATCTCCATGTCTTATCTCCCCTCAACCCTGTATGGTAGAATCTCACGTTCACAACGATAGTTGATTGATTTATCTCACGTACACAACGATAGTTGATTGATGTATCTCCATGTCTTATCTCTAATCAACCCAGTATGGTAGAATCTCACGAATACAACGATAGTTGATTTATTTATCTCCATGTCTTATCTCTCCTCAACCCTGTATGGTAGAATATCACGTACACAACAATAGTTGATTGATTTATCTCAATGTCTTATATCTCCTCAACCCGGTATGGTAGAATCTCACGTACACAACGATAGTTGATTGATTTATCTCCATGTCTTATATCTCCTCAACCTGGTATGGTAGAATCTCACGTACAGAACGATGGTTGATTGATTTATCTCACGTGCACAACGATAGTTGATTGATGTATCTCCATGTCTTATCTCTAATCAACCCAGTATGGTAGAATCTCACGAATACAACGATAGTTGATTTATTTATCTCCATGTCTTATCTCTCCTCAACCCTGTATGGTAGAATATCACGTACACAACAATAGTTGATTGATTTATCTCAATGTCTTATATCTCCTCAACCCTGTATAGTAGAATCTCACGTACAGAACGATAGTTGATTTATTTATCTCAATGTCTTATATCTCCTCAACCCTGTATGGTAGAATCTCACGTACAGAACGATGGTTGATTGATTTATCTCCATGTCTTATCTCCCCTCAACCCTGTATGGTAGAATCTCACGTACACAACGATAGTTGATTTATTTATCTCACGTACACAACGATAGTTGATTGATGTATCTCCATGTCTTATCTCCCCTCAATCCTGTATGGTAGAATGTGACGTCTACAGTGGGTGCAGAGAACTGAGTATTGTATATTTGGAGTGCGCTTGGCAGTACTGTTAGGGACTTAATATTGTTTTCGGACATTGCTTCAAGGCAGTGGACCACATCCGTGGCCTGGTGGTAGAGCGGAAGGTCCTGAGTTCGATCCCTGGCCGCGTCATACCAAAACACATTTAAACATACTACTTGTTGTTACCCTGCCTGGCACTCGGCATGAAGGAACCAACACATGGACTGGTCGGCTATGAGCTTACTGTGTCTGAGTGGAGTATTCATGTTAAATTGCGGCATGCGATCTCATGGGCTCGCACTATAAAGTCGGCATTAGTCCGCAGTTTCGTCGAAATAAAAGTGCAATAACCTTGGACACGACGTTAACACACCCCCACCCGCTCAAGATAGCGCTTCAAGGAATAGAGGAACAATTGAATAGCAACACATTTATGTTTTCCCTGATATCCACTATCTCAAGCGAACAAAAAGATAGTGGATATCACAACGTTCGGTCGACGTTGTCACTGCGTATATGGTTCGTCAGTTTAGACGCGGGGAAACCCCGTTCGATTAGAGGCCCTGCAAGGGTGAATCAAAGTTTTGTTTTTAAAATACAAGTACGGATAATTGTCAGCATGTCATACAAGAAGGATGGTATCATTGATATAGTACATATATTAATTCCAACAACGCGAATTTTGAAATAGAAATAAATATAATAGTAGCTATACATTAACCCCCTCACCAGGGCCCCAGCGTTCCAGATGTAGCTCTCTTGTTTAGGAGGTATATGACAATGCAACAAAATGGCCGAGAGCTTCAAGACGTTTTGCGGAGATTCTGTTATTTTCGTAAGTATAAATAACAATCATGTTGTCATTTATTCAAACTGTGTATAAAATATGGTTATTAGACCAACTAACACCTACAGAAATTATCTCAAGTACGGTGAGTGTATTTCATTAGATGAACGATCCAGTTCTAGTACAACCGCTTACTGGCACACATATAGTCGTTATTCAGGACCACGGGCAGACATTCGATATGCTCCAAACCGGACGCACAACAAGTTGGCATTTTTAGCTTTCGTTCAGATAATTTATCGCTTCTTTTAAAACCATTACACATAGCCATTCTTATGTTGTTCATGTGATTCAAATTAAAAACAGGTTATTTTTGGTGGTGTGTCGCTATTTAGTGTTGTTCACACCCTTTCAAATATTCAAGCTGAATGCGCAGTAAGTAAGGATAAGAATTTATGGGTGAACAACTTCTTTATTACAATTAAGAGCGACGTTTCGGTGTGAGATGTAACACCGTTATCAAGCAAGTGATGATTCTTATCCTTACTTAGTATTCCAACTTCTAAATGCCTATCAAAGAAGTTAAATGCGTAGTGTTTTTTAAAAAAAAACGCCACCTTGACACAGGCTAATACTGAATATGGTTTCTATGCGAGAAGTGAGTAAGTGAGTATAGATTTACGCCGTTTTTAGCAATATTCCAGCAATATCACGGCGGAGGACCCCAGAAATGAGCTTCACACACTGTACCCATGTCGGGAATCGAACACGGGTCTTCGGCGTGACGAGCGAACGTTTTAACCACCAGGCGCCCCCACCGCTCTCTCAATGAAAGGACAATCACATACTTTGAAAAGAATATTAAATTACATGAGTATAGACCCTAATATCATCTCAAACGAAATACAATAAAATATATATTCCATTGTAGGAAAGGCCATAGAGCTGAAACAGTTAAATACAATTCTACTTATTTTATAAGTATGTTTGTCACGTGGTTCACATAAAGTTCAGTGTATCAGGTCATTACATAAAGACATGGTATATAAATTTGCACAAAGCTGCCTTAAGTTGAAAGGTATAACCTGTTTAGAGGTTCACTAAGGAATTACATTTGCGGTTATGATCCGACATAGGATATCGTTGGTTGGTTGGTTGGTTGGTTGTTTAACGCCGCACTCAGCAATATTCCAGCTATATGACGGCGGTCTGTAAATAATCGAGTCTGGACCAGACAATCCAGTGATCATGAGCATCGATCCACGCAATTGGGATGATTATTTCTTTTTATCCGTTTCAACGGCAACAAGTTTTACTTTGAATCTGTTTACATATGGATGTACCTGACATAGAAATCCGAATCCCAATTCCAAGGTATTTTTTGGATAGCTCAATAACTACTCTTTCAGACGGACAGACAGATTAGATTGACATTCTCTCATCACATTGAACTCAATGTAACAGTCAGATGATTTGTTCTTTCGATTTTGTGGGGACTTTGTGACTTTTGCTTCAATCTTAAAACAAATGTGTGAAAGGCTATTGGACGGCTATTTGTAGACTATTGGACGCTATTTGCGGACGATTGGACGGTTTTTTGTAAACGATTGGACGGCTATTTGTAGACGATTGGACGGCTATTTTTAGACGATTGAACGGCTATTTTTAGACGATTGAACGGAATTTTTTAGACGATTGGACGGCTATTTTTAGACGACTGGACGGCTATCTTTAGACGATTGGACGGCTATTTTTAGACGATTGGACGGCTATTTTAAGACGATTAAACGGCTATTTTTAGACGATTGGATGGCTATTTTTAGACGATTGGACGGCTATTTTTAGATGATTGAACGGAAATCTTTAGACGATTGGACGGCTATTTTTAGACGAATAAACGGCCATTTTTAGACGTTTAAAAGGCTATTTTTAGACGATTGGACGGGTATTTTTAGACAATTGGACGGCTATTTGTGGACGATTAAACGGCTAATTATGGCATCATGTATCCGCCTCTATTCGAAGCCATGTCGGCGAATAGGTGCAGAATATATTTCATTTATAGAAGGTGAGGTGAGGTGAAATGGGGTTTAACGTCGCGTCCAAGATTATTGCACTTATATAGCGACGTGCATGCACGTGTATGTGTGTGTGTGGCTGCTTGTACTAGTCCGGACTGATGCCGATTTATAGTGCTAGCTCACTGAGATACCATGCCGCAGTTTAACATGAATACCCCACTCAGACACAGTATACTGACTCCGAGCCGACCAGTCCTTGTTTTAGCCCCTTAATGCCGAGCGCCAGACAGGGTAACAACAAGTACAATCTTTTAACGTCTTTTTGTATGACGCGGCCCGGGATCGAACCCCGGACCTTCCGCTCTCCGGGCGGACGCTCTACCACAAGACCACGGAGGCGGTCCATTTATAGAAGGACGATTCGCGATTTGCTAGATACCAGAGGATTGGCATGTAACTATACTGAACCAAATTAAAAACTTCACAATCCTAAAATTTTAACATTTTGACCAGTTATCATTGTGGGTCCTTATTGTGTATTTAAACAGTAATGGCTACGTATTGTCTTCAGATAACACCTGTTTTTGTGCAGGTGAATCGATCAAAATCATGTGCACAGCACTATAGTGGCAAAAGTGGTTTTTCAAGCATGTGTTTTCAGCCATACCTGTTAGCAGTCATTAACAAAAAAGGAAAAACACAAGAAAACAAAAGGTGTTTACGGCCATTCGTCATGCCACGCCTTTCAAATGTGCAACGTGAACGTGCCATCGGCATGTTGCAGACGGGAACGTCCGTAGCTGAAGTCGCAAGGACGATGGGTTGTAGTCGACGGACTGTTTATGATTTACAGACGCGTCTACAGCAAATGGGTACCACTCTGATCGCCCTCGGCCAGGTCGACCACGTGTGACGTCACATGAAGAGGATCGTCAGATTGTCTTACGTCACCTCCGTAACCGATTTTTGACGGCTACATCAACCAGACATGAACTGTTTAGGGGTAGACTGAGTGCGCAAACTGTTCGAAACCGTCTGAGAACTGCTCACCTTCAAGCACGACGGCCATACTGCGGGCCGTTTCTGACTCAATTATACAGATGTCAACGTCAATTGTGGGCACAGCGACACTTACGATGGACTCAGAGGAATTGGAATCATGTCGTCTTCAGTGATGAATCCCGATTTAATCTTCGATTTGCTGATGGTAGGGCGAGGGTGTGGAGGCGCCGTCATGAACGTTACGCCCAGTGTTGTGTACAGGAAGTTGACAGATTTCGAGGCGGAAGTGTTATGGTGTTGGGTGCTTCTGTGGCAATGCACGTTCCAGGCTCCTTGTCATCCGTGGCAACCTCGAGACTGCTGCTTACCGCGACCAGGTACTGGCACCAGAACTTCTGCCTTTAATGGCAGCACATGGACCCGGTTTGAGCTTCCAAAACCACAATGCCAGACCCCACACAGCAATTTTGACAAGGAATTTCCTTCAAAATGCGAGAGTCAACGTCATGGACTGGCCGTCAAGGTCTCCCGACCTCAATCCCATCGAACACGCCTTGGATGCTCTTAGCAGGAGTCTGCGCACTCTCCAGAACCAACCACAGAATTTGCAAGATCTTGGCACCATTTTGCAGTAACAATGGCGTCGTCTTCCAAATCATTTGTTCACAAGCATCACAAGGTCTATGCAGAGGCGTTGTGTGGCAGTTGTCAACGCACATGGTGGCTATACACGCTAATGAACTTGTGTGCCATCAGATTCTCGTGATAAGGATTTATGATTTAAACTGTTGATGTTATTACCGAATACCGTAGGTGCTTGGAACAAATTATGGTTACCACCGTTAATTAAAATCCTTCTTTGGACATTAATGATTAAAAATTACCTTCTCTGATACATTTGTCCGTTGTATATCATATATGGGATTACTTTTAAAAATGTGAAGGTTTTAATTTGACTAATTTTGATTTGTTTATTTTATAATTGGTACCCTACCAGCATGTGAGATTAGTCACAAGCAATCTTAATACTGAACAATAAACAACCACTGTCTCTAATATCACCAGCGATTCAGAATTCTACAGCTTGATATACAGAACGTCCACTTGTGTATGACATCACTACTCTATAAGGCATCGCGTATCTCTGTTTTCTTGACATTTCAGAATGAGAGTTTACTATTTGACAACTGGTGGCCCGAGTTCACGCCATGTTTCCAGAACACTCTCCTTGTGTGGGTGCCGTGCGGGTGGCTGTGGCTGACCTTGCCCTTCTATCTGGGCTACATGTGCAAGGTCAAGGACTCAAAACCTCTCCGCGTCAACATGCTCAACACATCAAAGATGGTAGGCCAGAGTGAGTGAGTGAGTGAATATGTGAGTATTGGATGGGTGGGTGGGTGGGTGTCTGAGTGAGTGGTTTTGGGGTGCATGGGTGGGTGGGTGAGTGAGTGGGTGGATGAGTGGGTGAGTGAGTGAGTGAGTGGGTGGGTTGGTGGGTTGGTGGGTTTGTGAGTTGGTGAGTGGTAGAGTGGGTGAGTGAGTGAGTGGATGGGTTGGTGGGTGTGCGAGTTGGTGAGTGGTAGGGTGAGTGAGTGGATGGGTGGGTATGTGGGTTGGTGGATGGGTGGGTAAGTGAGAGTGAGGGAGTGAGTGAGTGAGTGAGTGGGATGCTGGATGGGTGAGTGGATGGTTGGGTTAGTGAGTGAGTGGGTGAGTGAGTGAGTGAGTGAGTTAGTGAGTGAGTGAGTGGGTGGGTGGGTGGGTGAGTGAGTGGGTGTATGGGTTGGTTGGGTGGTGGGTGGGTGAGTGAGTGAGTGGTTGGGTGGCATTTATAAACTCTTGCTGAATGCGGCGTGAAACTAAACACACAAACGAGCACTCTGACAAACCTGGAAATGTGGGATTCGAAACCAGGATAAATAGGCACGCCTAAGATAAACAGCTCTGCGCAGAAAATTGCGATTTCTCGGACGACAGGGAGCCGAAGATCCGAGTAGATGCAGGTTGATATTTGTGCTTTATCTTACAGAGTAGAATGCCCGCTGACACCTTGATGACTGGGCCTTGGTGTAACGTGGTGGACCGAACAGACCATGGATTCAAACAATAATTGATGATGTCAAATTAGTTTTTCAGCATCTTTCTGAGTTTCATCTGCGTCGTGGATGTCATGAAGATCGTGACTGATGGAGAGGATGTTGTCACGGCTGTGTACGTCGCCAGAGGCCTTCAAGTTGTTACATTTGTAAGTTACGCTTCATCCTTGTTGAGGTCAAACAATTGTTTTGGGTTTTCCAGCAGGAATCATTTTGGGATAAATCCCGAATGAGTATGGTTTTACGCCGCTGTTAGCAGCATTCCAGCAATATCACGGCGGGTGACACCAGAAATGGGCCTCACACAATTTAACCATGATTGGAATCGAACCCTGGGCTTTCACCACTAGCTACCCATCCGCCCCGATAATTTCCGAAAGTTAACAATAACGTTATTGTTATATATTTAAACTTGAAAATGTTGGATTGGTGGTGGGTGAGGTGAATCGGTGATTAAAGTCACGTCCAAGATTATTGCACTTAAAAAGCGAAGTGCATGCACGCGTGTGTGTGTGTGTGTGTGTGTGTGTGTGTGTGTGTGTGTGTGTGTGTGTGTGTGTGTGTGTCTGTCTGTGAGTGTGTGAGTGTGTGTGTGTGTGTGTGTCTGTGAGTGTGTGTGTGTGTGTGGCTGCTTGTAGTTGTACGAACTGATGCCGACTTATTGTGCTAGCCCACTGACATACCAGCCCCTCAATGCCGAGCGCCAGACAAGGTAACCACAAGTACCATCTTTTTACGTCTTTGGCATAGGGGCGGTCGGATAGCCTAGTGGTTAAACGTTCGCTCGTCAAGCCAAAGACCCGGGTTCGATTCCCGACATGGGTACAATGTCTGAAGCCCATTTTTGGTGTCCCGACCGTGATATTGCTGGAATATTGCTAAACGCGGCGTAAAACCATACTCATGTGAGTTAGTACAAGTAAAAAAGTCCCCCTATGTGACGTCATAGCATGGCAACGCTACAAAAAAAACGTAAATTCACTCTTTAACTATGGCGTCAAAAAGGAACATCGCTGCTCCAACACACTGCAGGTACTTCTGAATAACTCATGATCAATGTACAGCTTTTAGAAGATGAAGTAATTTATGGTTTGCACTTCAACAAACTACTGTATATGCATACAAGAGACGATTTCGTAAGGATCCCTTCATAAATAAGATCGTTAGGCCGCAACAGTTTCAGTCACATTAAAAGTGGAATTACTACACCCTGATGCATGTACCCATCAGTTGTGAAGTGATCCCAAACATTAATTTACTTTCCCATCGTAATTCATGTTTTAAATCAATTTTGCAAATTAAATACATTCACGTCGCACAGTGTTTTGATATCAAATATGTATAAACTCCTCGATTAAAGAGAGAAAACATCCTCAGTCAAGTCGTCAGGCATCGAGACATTTGATTGTGGGCGTGGCACATTTCGACAAATGATTACCTGACAGTATCGGATCAGACAAGCAGACAGACAGACTATTTTGGATGAAGGCCATCGGACCTATAGTACAAAACGGTTTACGAGTACCATTTTACAGAGACTTTTTTCTTCAGGGAAAATAAACCAGTGATTTATCTTAAGGAAGAGAATATATGGATGTCAACTTCTTTATTATTAGGAACACAACGTTTACTCCTTCATCGGGTTTTGTTTTTTGTTTGTTTGTTGTTTAACGCCGGACTCAGCAATATTCCAGCTATATGACGGCGGTCCGTAAATAATCGAGTCTGGTCCAGACAATCCAGTGATTGATATCATGAGCATCGATCCACCCAATTGGGATCGATGACATGCATCAACCAAGTCAGCGAGCCTGACCACCCCATCCCGTTAGTCGCCTTTTACGACAAGCATAGTCACCTTTTACGACAAGCATGGGTTGCTGAAGACCTATTCTACCCCGGAATCTTCACGGGTCTCCTTCATCAGGTGAATAAGTAAGCCTGATGAAGGAGTAAGCATATACTCCGAAACGTTGTCTTCCTAATAAAAAAAGGAGTTGACATCCATTTATTCTTTTCCTTGTCTGTATCACTTCTAAATGCCTTCCTAAGACGTGGTGTATCTTGCTGTGAGGGTATCATTCAGGAACCTCGAAAGTTAAACATGACATTGACATTTGTTGACTGCTAAACATTTGCCATGATGCATGGAATGCAGTGGAACTCACTGTACCCTGTATGAACAACTGTACAATTCTTTATCTTTTCTCAAAACTCCAGATTTGTGGTATATATGTTAATATTGGCACAATCTTCTGATCAAATATATTAAAATCATCTTTAATTGATAACTCATAACTCCTTATTAAAGACTTAACTGGCCAACGAGCTTTACTGGCTTGCTCTGATAAAGTTGAAACAAGCTTTTGCCCCATATCAATTTACATTAACATTTGTTGACTGACATATTTTTTGTAAGAAATATCAATTATCACGAACCAACCGGACACCATAGGTGTTATGACCACTTCTAAATTTAGTTAGCAGTCGTTTTACACACAAATATTTGTATCTAAAAAATAAGGTTCATGAGTTAAATTTAATTTATGAGGCTTATAAAATTCAAGTGATGTATCTAGCTACATATGCCAGTCTTGAAGTGCACAGTCACAAACTCTTTCACTAAATTTATTAACAAATAGATTGGTATCATCCATATCTTGTGCAAACCAGGCGAAACCAAAACAATAAAGAAATAGTGAATGTTTTACATAAAGTTGCCCACTTACAGCCAGTACTTAATACATTTGCTATGATATATAGTATGCAGTGGAACTCTACTACATTCTCACTAGGCTACAGCAGTGGCTGTCCTGTACCCTGTATGTTTCATGAAACACTGTATGAAAAACTGTACACAACTTTCGGTGTACAATACTTTCTCTTTTTTCTCAAAACCCCAGATTTCTGGTCCATATGTTAATATTGGCACAATCTTCTGATCAAATATATTAAAAGCATTTTTAATTGATAACTCATAACTTCTTATTAAAGACTTAGCTGGCCAAAGAGTTTTACTGGCTTTCTCTGATAAAGCTGAATCTAGCTCTTGTCCATTTCAATTTTGGAGTAACCATAAGCAGTAGATATTAATATGCGTTAACAGTTTTCACAATGTTACCATTATTAAACCATTTTCCATGTTTGATAATGGACCTTCTATTTTTAAACAATAATTTACTTTCATCAAAATTAATGTCCACACCCCACTGATGAGAATATAAATACAACGCATCTAGCCTCATTGTAGTTTAATTACTCTTTCCGCCACCAGGCTCAAGTCATCAGCAAACAACACTGCTATGATATTTAACTTTTCCTCATTGATGAAAACACCGTCATCGAACTTTTCTTCTAAAGATATGACAAGTTCGTTTACAAATAAAGAAAACAAAAAAGGACTGAGTGTGCAACATGGTCTTACACCACAGAAGCTGTCAAAATATTCTCTCAACCTTTTACCATACTCATAAAATACTGTTGCATTTTTATTTGCTGTACGTACGTTTCAAATGCCTTAGGGAAGTCACAATATATTTTTCCCTTCTTACGAGTGGTTTCTTTTGAACAATGGCTTCGTGATAAAAAATCTTGTCAACACACATATCGTTCGTCTTGTCTCCAGCTGCTGGCGGCCATCTTGGTTCAGGTTGAACGAAAGCGAGGCTTCATCACATCCGGAATTCAGTTCATATTTTGGCTGTTGACAACATTGGCAGGAGTGGTACCATTCTACAGTAGGATCATTCAGCAGGTGGGTAAATATGTCAGCCTATAGTAGGACAATACAGCGGGTGGGTATGTATGTCAACCTACAGTAGGACAATACAGCAGGTGGGTATGTATGTCAGCCTACAGTAGGATAATACAGTAGGTGGGTATATATGTCAGCCTACAGTAGGATAATACAGCAGGTGGGTATGTATGTCAGCCTACAGTAAGATCATACAGCAGGTGGGTATGTATGTCAGCCTACAGTAGGATAATACAGCAAGTGGGTATGTATGTCAGCCTACAGTAGGATTATACAGCAGGTGGGTATGTATGTCAGCCTACAGTAGCATCATACAGCAGGTGGGTATGTATGTCAGCCTACAGTAGGACAATACAGCAAGTGGGTATGTATGTCAGCCTACAGTAGGACAATACAGCAGGTGGGTATGTATATCAGCCTACAGTAGGATAATACAGCAGGCATATATGTCAGCCTACAGTAGGATTATACAGCAGGTGGGTATGTATGTCAGCCTACAGTAGCATCATACAGCAGGTATATATATCAGCCTTCAGTAGGATCATACAGCAGGTATATATGTCAGCCTTCAGTAGGATCATACAGCAGGTATATATGTCAGCCTTCAGTAGGATCATACAGCAGGTATATATGTCAGCTTACAGTAGGATTATACAGCAGGTATATATGTCAGCCTTCAGTAGGATCATACAGCAGGTATATATGTCAGCCTTCAGTAGGATCATACAGCAGGTATATATGTCAGCCTTCAGTAGGATCATACAGCAGGTATATATGTCAGCCTTCAGTAGGATCATACAGCAGGTATATATGTCAGCCTACAGTAGGATCATACAGCAGATAGGTATATATGTCAGCCTTCAGTAGGATCATACAGCATGTAGGTATATATGTCAGCCTTCAGTAGGATCATACAGCAGGTATATATGTCAGCCTTCAGTAGGATCATACAGCAGGTATATATGTCAGCCTTCAGTAGGATCATACAGCAGGTATATATGTCAGCCTACAGTAGGATTATACAGCAGGTATATATGTCAGCCTTCTGTAGGATCATACAGCAGGTATATATGTCAGCCTACAGTAGGATTATACAGCAGGTATATATGTCAGCCTTCAGTAGGATCATACAGCAGGTATATATGTCAGCCTTTAGTAGGATCATACAGCAGTAGGGATAATACAGGTGTAACATTCATCCCACTGAATATACAGAGCTGTCTACTCAGGTAAACGAAAAGTGTGATGTGTGTATACATAACAACATACACAATCAATCAAACATTTTGCGGGTGCTATTCTAACTGGTCTATGTTTCCGTTATTGCAACATTTCAGGAGTACAAGGACCATCTCTTCCGCTTCATCCTGTTCTATGTGTACCATGGACTTGTGCTGGCAACGTTGCTCCTTCATTGTTTTGCTGACAGTCGAAAACGACAGGGAAGCTACAGTATGCAGAAGGAGGTAAGCTGGATACTGCCACTCGAGGTAAGCTGGATACTGCCACTCGAGGTAAGCTGGATACTGCCACTCGAGGTAAGCTGGATACTGCCACTCGAGGTAAGCTGGATACCACCACACGAGGGACGTAAGCTGGATACTGCCACACGAGGTAAGCTGGATACTGCCACACGAGGGAGGTAAGCTGGATACTGCCACACTAGGGAGGTAAGCTGGATACCCTCAGACGAGGGAGGTAAGCTGGATACTGCCACACGAGGGAGGTAAGCTGGATACCACCACACGAGGGAGGTAAGCTGGATACTACCACACGAGGGAGGTAAGCTGGATACTGCCACACGAGGGAGGTAAGCTGGATACCACCACACGAGGGAGGTAAGCTGGATACTGCCACACGAGGGAGGTAAGCTGGATACCACCACACGAGGGAGGTAAGCTGGATACTGCCACACGAGGGAGGTAAGCTGGATACTGCAACACGAGGGAGGTAAGCTGGATACTGCAACACGAGGGAGGTAAGCTGGATACTGCCGCACTAGGGAGGTAAGCTGGATACCACCACACGAGGGAGGTAAGCTGGATACCACCACACGAGGGAGGTAAGCTGGATACCGGGACACGAGGGAGGTAAGCTGGATACTGCAACACGAGGGAGGTAAGCTGGATTCCTATATACGAGGGAGGTAAGCTGTATACCACAACACAAGGGAGGTAAGCTGGATACCACCACACGAGGGAGGTAAGCTGGATTCAACCACATGAGGGAGGTAAGCTGTATACCACCAGACGAGGGAGGTAAGCTGGATACCACCACACGAAGGAGGTAAGCTGGATTCAACCACACGAGGGAGGTAAGCTTGGTACTGCCACACGAGGGAGGTAAGCTGGATACTGCCACACGAGGGAGGTAAGCTGCATACTGCCACACGAGGGAGGTAAGCTGGATACTGCCACACGAGGGAGGTAACCTGGATACTGCCACACGAGGGAGGTAAGCTGGATTCCACCACACGAGGGAGGTAAGCTGGATACTGCCACACGAGGGAGGTAAGCTGGATACTGCCACACGAGGGAGGTAAGCTGGATACTGCCACACGAGGGAGGTAAGCTAGATACTGCCACACGTGGGAGGTAAGCTGGATACTGCCACACGAGGGAGGTAAGCTGGATACTGCCACACGAGGGAGGTAAGCTGGATACTGCCACACGAGGGAGGTAAGCTGGATACTGCCACACGAGGTAAGCTGGATACTGCCACACGAGGGATGTAAGCTGGATACTGCCACATGAGGGAGGTAAGCTGGATACTGCCACACGAGGGAGGTAAGCTGGATACTGCCACACGAGGGAGGTAAGCTGGATACTGCCACACGAGGGAGGTAAGCTGGATATCACCACACGAGGGAGGTAAGCTGGATACAATCAAACGAGGGAGGTAAGCTGGATTCCACCACATGAGGGAGGTAAGATGGATTCTATCACATGAGGGAGGTAAGCTAGAATTCACCACACGAGGGAGGTAAGATGGATTCTACCACATGAGGGAGGTAAGCTAGAATTCACCACACGAGGGAGGTAAGCTGGATACCACCACACGAGGGAGATAAGCTTGATACGACCACACGAGGGAGGTTAGCTGGATACTGCCACACGAGGGAGGTAAGCTGGATACGACCACACGAGGGAGGTAAGCTTGGTACGACCACACGAGGGAGGTAAGCTTGATACTGCCACACGACAGAGGTAAGCTGGATACTGCAACACGAGGTCGATAAGCTTGATACGACCACACGAGGGAGGTAAGCTGGATACGACCACACGAGGGAGGTAAGCTGGATACCTCCACACGAGGGAGGTAAGCTGGATACTGCCACACGAGGGCGATAAGCTTGATACGACCACACGAGGGAGGTAAGCTGAGGTTAGGCTAAATAATACCACATGATGAAGGTCGGGCAGACAATACCACATGATGAGGGTCGGGCAGACAATACCACATGGTGAAGGGCGGCTCCATACAACCACATTGTAACGATTACTTGGAGTCTACATGATTGGAAATGCTAGCGGGGCACTATCACTTCTTCTTTCTACATTACAGGTTCAGTCCCCCGAGACGAGGGCATCCTTTCTCAACAGAGTGACTTTTCACTGGATCAACTCGTGAGTGCTCGCATCAAGCCAACAACAAGCTTTGATAAACAACGATCAATCTGTGGTTGATTAAGATTTTTCGTCGTTTTGCAATTTGAAATTAAACCATTAATTTGTATTCCTTTAACTACAAAAGAACAAGCATTGCTGCATTTCGTTTCCTGAGCTTGTATTTTTTTTACACACACGAATACATTCTAAAAAAGCGATATTGGTTTCATCTTCAATTATTTTGACAGCATGATCAGAATGTCGAGGACATTTTCTTGGCCTGTCCAATGTGTTGCTGTCTTGTCCTCTCTGTGTACGACTGATGTCCTCTCTGTGTCCGACTGCTGTCTTCTCTGTGTCCGACTACTGTCTTCTCTGTGTCAGCCTGGTGTCCTCACTGTGTCAGATTGCTGTCATCATTATGTCCGACTGATGTGCTCTCTGACTGACTGACGTCCTCTCTGTGTCAGATATCTGTCCTCTCTGTTTCAAACTGCTATCCTCTCTGTGTCAGACTACTGTCCTCTCTGTGTCATCCTGGTGTTCTCTCTGTGTCAGATTGCTGTGCTATCTGTGTCAGACTGCTGTCTTGTCCTCTCTGTATACGGCTGACGTTCTCTCTGTGTCCGACTGCTGTCTTCTCTGTGTCCGACTGCTGTCTTCTCTGTGTCCGACTGCTGTCCTCTCTGTGTCAGACTGTTGTCCTGTCGTCTCTGTTTTAGACTGCTATCCTGTCCTCTCTGTTTCAGACTGCCATCCTCTCTGTGTCAGATTGCTGTCTTGTCCTCTCTGTGTCAGACTGCTGTCCTCTCTGTGTCAGACTGCCATCCTCTCTGTGTCAGACTGTCATCCTCTCTGTGTCAGATTGCTGTCTTGTCCTCTCTGTGTCAGACTGTCATCCTCTCTGTGTCAGACTGCCATCCTCACTTTGTCAGACTGCTGTCCTCTCTGTGTCAGACTGCCATCCTCTCTGTGTGAGACTGTCATCATCTCTGTGTCAGATTGCTGTCTTGTCCTCTCTGTGTCAGATTGCTGTCCTCTCTGTGTCAGACTGTCCTCCTCTCTGTGTCAGACTGCCATCCTCTCTGTGTCAGATTGCTGTCTTGTCCTCTCTGTGTCAGATTGCTGTCCTCTCTGTGTCACACTGTCCTCCTCTCTGTGTCAGACTGTCATCCTCTCTATGTCAGACTGCCATCCTCTCTGTGTCAGACTGCCATCCTCTCTGTGTCAGACTGCCATCCTCTCTGTGTCAGACTGTCATCCTCTCTGTGTCAGACTGTCATCCTCTCTGTGTCAGATTGCTGTCTTGTCGTGTCTGTGTCCGATATCTGTCCTCTCTGTGTCAGACTGCTGTCTTGTCGTGTCTGTGTCCGATATCTGTCCTCTCTGTGTCAGACTGTTGTCTTGTCGTGTCTGTGTCTGCTTGCTGTCCTCTCTGTGTTAGACTGTTGTCCTCTCTGTGTCAGACCGCTGTCCTTTGTGTCAGACCGCTGTCCTCTGTGTCAGACTGCTGTCCTATCCTCTCTGTGTCAGACCGCTGTCCTCTGTGTCAGACCGCTGTCCTCTGTGTCAGACTGCTGTCCTATCCTCTCTGTGTCAGACTGCTGTCCTGTCCTCCCTGTGTCAGACCGCTGTCCTCTGTTTCAGACTGCTGTTTAAAGGGTATCGCAAATCTCTGGAGGAGGAGGACCTGTTTGAGTTGCACCCGAGGGACAAGAGTGAGAGGGTTCTGCCCCAGTTCTGGAAGGCCTGGGTGAAGGAAGTGAGAAGAACACAGAAGAAGAACCTGGAAAAGTACTAGACCATTCCCATTAATTCTGCCCTGGACATGACTAAAAGTACAGATTCTTACATATTTTACGAGACATGCAGATTAAAGCGACAAAGCCTTTTCCATATTCCTAAGAAATATCCGCTAAAAGCAGGGTTGACTGTACGATTCCGACTATATAATGAGCATGTGTTTATGAATCACTATCAAACCCTCTCAGAACATGTTTCAAACTTTACATCCACAGTTTCAACATTCACCCACAAAATAGCATCTCGATCACACGAGGGTGACTGGACTGTATTTCAGACATTTTGGATTTTCATTACTTCATTACTTATTTTATCAATATTCTAAAAAGGTATTTAGGGCTTGGGGTGGGTTGGATTGAGATTTAATTGAAAACCTTATTTACTCCCCAAAATTGTGGATGTCATGGCAAAAATGAATCGTGAAAACTGTTTGAAGAGTAAAATGTGTTTTGAATCACTGACGGATATTCTGTATCTGACAAAAGAATATTGAATAGTCGGTCCATATTATGAAGTAGTTCAACCATACCTAATGCCCCAGCGGTAGCCCCTACAGACTATGATGTCCCTCAATTGCAGATATGGGAATGATGCGTCAACTTCCCATCACAACATGGTGCAATATGACGCATCGGATGTGACCAATGGTGGCGTCTCCTTCAAGAGCAAGGTCAAGGACAAGGATAAACCTCATCGGGCACAGCCGTCCTTTTTCAAAGTATTGGTGAAGACGTATGGACCGAAACTCCTCATTTCCCATTTGATGAAATTTGTATATGATTTGCTGACATTTGTCAACCCGTTGCTTACAAAGTAAGTTAGTGCAGATTGTGTTTTTTTTGTATTTGTGTGTAAGTAATTTGATAATTGCTTAGGAGGTCAGATGTTATAGCGCTGGGACGGGTAACTCGGGTACTCGGCTCGGGTGGGTCCAGAGTGGGATACTGGTACCCACAGTACTACCCGGACCCGTGTTCAGTCACGTGATATATTGTTTAATAGCAAACATTATCTAGAATTTCCACGGTTGTACTATAAGTGACTAATATTCGCGTTTCTTTCTGACTTAAAACTTCTGTCAACTTCAGTGTATGCATAACCGTTTTATTTGAGTGTCTAAATATATTTTGCCAGGGCTACGGTCAAACTATTCCCCATTGGACATTTGTACCTATATCTTGAGACCCACAGCGGGTACCAGTGAGTGAGTGAGTTGGGTTTAACGCCGCTTTTAACAGTATTCCAGTTATATCACGGCGTGTCAGCTTAATGTGGGAGGAAAGCCCGAAGTGATGCAGGTCTCAGACGTTTACCACTTCGGTGAAACCCACGAGCACGGGTATGGTGCTGACAAACCTAAAAACATAATTGGAGCGAACCGGGATTCGAACCCACAATCATAGGTTTCTGGCGTGTCCAGGGGACGCAACTCTGCACAGCGAATCGCGGCGCCTTAGACGACTGGGCCACCCGTGCCCCCGCGGGTACCAGGGTAGGGCCGGGTAATAGTGGGTAGGGTTACCGTGTAGTAGATTTGGACTCGTCCCAGCCCTGGTGTGTTAGCTCAAGAATACACAGGGTCGTCGGTTCAATTTCCCGACTTACATTAATGCATTAGTAATTTCTGCGCTGTTTGATTCTTTTGCAATCATGGAGCTTCGTCCCACAACAAGTGTGTTTATTCGTTACAGCGCTATCTTAACATCTTTTTTATTATATCAAGCATGTGAGCTTGATGTGGGAGGAAGTTCCGAAAGGACCCATGTCTTAGGCGTGTACCACTTTATTGAAACTTACAGCACAAATATTCTGCTCAGCAAATATTAATCGTTATAAGGACTTCGGTGATTCCAACCATCGGGCATCGTCTCTGGCATGCCTAAAATACGATTGCGAAGCCAGGGAGGACAGGAATAGGAGTGGTAAGGCTATGGGTATTGATTTACAATGTTGTGTCTTCTGTGTTTCAGTGCGTTGATTTCCTTCATCGACAACCGAGCTACAGAGCAGGAGTGGAAGGGCTACGTCTACGCCTGCTCCTTCTTCGTGGTCGCCCTCACTCAGTCGTGTTTCTTCCACCAGCACTTCCACGTCAGCCTGACGCTGGGGATGAGGATCAAGTCTGCTGTCATATCAGCCGTCTACAAGAAGGTCAGACTCATTCTGCAGCATCGTGAATGGCACTGAGAGAAAAAAAGGTTTCCATGGCATCGGTATGCCTGAAAAACTCAAACCACAAAAAAACAACCCACATCTTATGGGTATTTTTTACGATGCTGACCCGATGAATCAACACATCTTGAATATCTTGTCTCGATCGGAGATACTTTCGACCAGTCTTAGGAAAGACTAGTGGATGTATGTGTTTCATAGCCGCTGTCCTACTTGCAATAGAAGTGAACGTCAGTTAGTGAATATACAGGCGCATCCGATGTCATGTCATCATGTGGGTTAAATGTTATGTAATGTGATCGTGTTGTCAGTTTCACCTTAAAACAGGGCTGTCATACGTGTAGTCACCTTTTAATGCCCCCTGACCGACTTCATGGACGTTTAAGCCAATATCCGATCATTCATATAAAGTCACCATTTGCCACACAGTAGTTAGGGAGATGAGGTACCCCAGTGGTCAACGTTTTCTTGTGAAGCCAAAGCTCCGTGTTCGATTCCCAACCAACCCCGTGTCTTTCATGAAGGTATTACAGCCATTGTGTCCCTCAATCTCATTAAAATAAGATCTTAGTTCTCGCTACCGCTAAACAAAGATCTGAGGACATATCATTACGGGTCACGTCAGACTGACCTTGCGCGAACTTTGACAGAAGGCAGCTTTCTCGTGCTTTACGGCACTAATTTCACATTGGCGACTACGTTTCGAAATATATTTTGACAAATTCTTGATTAGAAATTTGAAACCTGAACAAAAAACATTCTTGAATGGCTAATATATGGTCTAGATTGTAAACTTGTAACTTTCGTTCGGAATACCCCATGTTAAAGTTTTCGAGGTTGCATGATTAGAACCTTTCCGATTAGAATCACATTCCGACTGTCACGGTTTATAATCTGGTAAGCGACGCACTGATTGGTCGGATGAAAGGTCGTTCTGACGTGACGCCGAATGGGATGTCTTCAGATCTTTGTTTAGCGGTAGCGAGAACTAAGGTCTGATTTTAATGAGTTGTTTCCCTCGGTGACGTTTCTACTGGATGAGGTAGGGATTGTTCACTTACAAGTAGGAGGCGGCTAAAAGTGCGTTTGAAACAAAACGTCATGGAAACCATTGATACCCCCGGGGTATTTCTAGAATATTGAAAGAAGCACGTGATCTTAAAGTATCCCATGTTCTTATTATGTCACTAGTTGCTCCACATGTCCGTCTCATCATCCACAGGCTCTGACCATCAGCAGTGATGCGCGGAAAAAATCCACTGTGGGAGAAATCGTGAACCTGATGTCCGTGGACTGCCAACGTCTCCAGGACACTACTGGCTTCCTACACGTGGTCTGGTCCTCGCCTCTGCTGATCGCTATTGCGTTTTACATGTTATGGGGTATCCTGGGGCCCTCGGTGTTGGCAGGACTTGGGGTGGTGGTACTGCTGTTCCCGATAAACAGCTTCTTGTCCGGCAAGCTGCGGCAGTACCAGCTCCAGCTAATGAAGTTGAAGGATTCCAGAACCAAATTGATGAGTGAGGTTCTCAATGGCATCAAGGTGGGTGACGGGGTGATCGGGGTATGGCTGTTCACTAACCAACCTTTCCTAGCGATATTGTAAAGCCCTATGTATGTAGTTATATGATTTGAAAACCTATGTCTTACATGTGATAACAATTTTAGAAGCAGCTTGTTACGATGCCCTAATTTCAAACAGCGGCATACAGTGTATTTTCAATCTTACATTGTCATTCGTAACGTAGTTCTACTTCTGTTACTGAACACACCACCTGTTGATATGTCATAATTGTATGAGCTAGCGCCTAGGTTTCCATCTAGAAACAAAAGGACATGATGAGGCTGTAGCTTATTAGCAGGAAGTGCAAATAACCTTTCATGGTAACTTGGTGAAACGGACGTTCTGATGTAACGTGGCACTAAAAATGCATTTGTTTTCTGAAATATAATTAAACCGGAAGTTCATGTAACTTTCGTACTTTGGTCGTTAGGGGCATAGGAATTTCGGGTTGAAGTTTGTACTGCACCGGACATGTGTTTCTCAAAACAGAAATGATGGCATTCCGAAACTCCGCACTGTGATTATGGTAGGATATCTGGTATAATGTCGTAGTTAGCGTGTATTTCCCTTAACCGATAGCAACGGTATAAGACAGGATTTCTAAGGCGTCTTAGAAATGAGGTACATGTGGCTGCGTACTTGCAAATACGACCCGTGAAGATCCGGGGTAGAATAGGTCTTCAGCAACCCCTGCTTGACGTAAAAGGCGACTATGCTTGTTGTAAGAGCCGACTAACGGGATCAGGTGGTCAGGGTCACTGACTTGGTTCATGCATGTCATCGATCCCAATTGCGTGGATCGATGCTCATGATGTAAATTGATCGCCTGGTCCAGACTCGATTATTTACAGACCGCCGTCTTATAGCTTAAATACTCCTGAGTGCGGCGTTAAACAACTGACAAAACGTGCAAATGCTTTCTATTTTGTACAACCCATGTGTGGTGGTGTGCCAGGTGCTGAAGCTGTACGCCTGGGAGCTGTCCTTCCAGGAGAAGGTGCAGGTCATCCGACGCCAGGAGTTGGCCCTGCTCAGGAAAGTAGCCTACTTCAACGCTGTCATGTCCTTCTTGTGGAGAACTGCTCCCTACTTGGTGAGTCGTCCAGCTGTGGACAAGTGTCACCTGTCTGGCATGTACAGGTGTCACCTGTCTGGCATGTACAGGTGTCACCTGTCTGATATGTACAAGTGTCACCTGTCTGGCATGTACAAGTGTCACCTGTCTGGCATGTACAGGTGTCACCTGTCTGGCATGTACAAGTGTCACCTGTCTGATATGTACAAGTGTCACCTGTCTGAGATGTACAAGTGTCACCTGTCTGGCATGTACAAGTGTCACCTGTCTGGCATGTACAAGTATCACCTGTCTGGCATGTACAAGTGTCACCTGTCTGGCATGTACAAGTGTCACCTGTCTGGCATGTACAAGTGTCACCTGTCTGAGATGTACAAGTGTCACCTGTCTAACATGTACAAGTGTCACCTGTCTGGCATGTACAAGTGTCACCTGTCTAACATGTACAAGTGTCACCTGTCTGGCATGTTTAAGTGTCACATGTCTGGCATGTACAAGTGTCACCTGTCTGAGATGTACACGTGTCACCTGTCTGGCATGTACAAGTGTCACCTGTCTGAGATGTACAAGTGTCACCTGTCTGGCATGTACAAGTGTCACCTGTCTGGCATGTACAAGTGTCACCTGTCTTGCATGTACAAGTGTCATCTGTCTGGCATGTACAAGTGTCACCTGTCTGACATGTACAAGTGTCACCTGTCTGGCATGTACAAGTGTCACCTGTCTGAGATGTACAAGTGTCACCTGTCTGGCATGTACAAGTGTCACCTGTCTGGCATATACAAGTGTCACCTGTCTGAGATGTACAAGTGTCACCTGTCTGAGATGTACAAGTGTCACCTGTCTGAGATGTACAAGTGTCACCTGTCTGGCATGTACAAGTGTCACCTGTCTGGCATGTACAAGTGTCACCTGTCTGGCATGTACAAGTGTCACCTGTCTGAGATGTACAAGTGTCACCTGTCTGGCATGTACAAGTGTCACCTGTCTGGCATGTACAAGTGTCACCTTTCTTGCATGTACAAGTGTCACCTGTCTGGCATGTACAAGTGTCATCTGTCTGGCATGTACAAGTGTCACCTGTCTGGCATGTACAAGTGTCACCTGTCCGAGATGTACAAGTGTCACCTGTCTGAGATGTACAAGTGTCACCTGTCTGGCATGTACAAGTGTGACCTGTCTGGCATATACAAGTGTCACCTGTCTGAGATGTACAAGTGTCACCTGTCTGGCATGTACAAGTGTCACCTGTCCGAGATGTACAAGTGTCACCTGTCTGACATGTACAAGTGTCACCTGTCTGGCATGTACAAGATACTTGCTTTCTGGATGATACCAATTAAGATCTTGAACCAACATGTGTTCCGAATCTTACTATTTTAACTTCATTATCAAATATTTGTATTTTTCTCGTTTTCAAATCCAGGCTATTCAATATTTAAAAAGGTTTCCTTTTCTTTGGGCAATCCTTCATGAGATGTTGCTGTTGCAGGTGACACTGGCGACATTTTCTGCCTACATCCTGTCCTCGCCTCACAACGTGCTGGACGCACAGAAAGCCTTCGTGTCGCTCTCTCTCTTCAACATTCTCCGGATGCCCATGATCACTCTACCCATGATAGTTCAGTTCCTAATACAGGTAGGACTACCCCCGAAACGACCGCCTCCGTGGTCTAGTGGTAGAGAGTCCGCCCGGAGAGCGGAAGATCCGAGGTTCGATCCCCGGCCGCGTCATACCAAAAGACGTTAAAAGATGGTACTTGTTGTTACCTTGTCTTGCACACGGCATTAAGGGGCTAAAAAAAGGACTTGGTCGGCTCGGAGTCAGTATACTGTGTCTGAGTGGGGTATTCATGTTAAACTGCGGCATGGTATCTCAGTGGGCTAGTACTATAAATCGGCATCAGTCCGGACTAGTACAAGCAGCCACACACACACACACACGTACATGCACGTCGTTATATAAGTACAATAATCTTGGACGCGACGTTAAACCCCATTTCACCTCACCTCACCTACCCCCGAAACTGCCCCTTGAAACAGACATAAACATAATTTCTCAAGGTAGGATTGATTCCAGCCTTATTATACCTGGGTTTCAATCCTACCGATACACACGTTGAGCATCCATGGCATCTTTATGCCGAATCACTTTTGGATGTGTCGGATATGGTATAATACGTCTTAGAATTTGAAGAGCTTTCCAACGAGCCATCATGGACTAAAATCGCTTAATATTTAAGAAAAATGTGTTTTTCACCTCTCCAGCAAAAGGTCTTCCAAGTCAGCAAACAAAAAAGACATTGTTCCACCTTGTGTGTTTGGGAAAGCGCCAATTTTCGTTTTTGGAGTAAATGTGCAGGTCTTTTGAAACACTTTGCAATGACCAAATCTTTTGAAATCTTTTGGAAACAAACCATAAAATGACATATGACACTATCAATAAATAAAGTGAAAGTGATTCCGTAGCATTTGAGTTGCCAACAATAAATAGATATCCGAATCGGCTGATGGAAGAGTGGGTGGGGCTTTTGTAGCATTTCGTCCTGCTGTCTACAGATTTGTTGCGTTCATGATTAAATGAGCAGTCATGAAGTTATTATTTTTTACATATTTATTTATAATACAAATTAATATTTTTTTCCGTTTATTCAGTTTTTAACTTGCACGCCTTACTACGGGGATTTACATAAAACAATAAAGTGTTTTTCCAGAGTGAAACAAATTAAACGGTGTTACCTCCCCTTGGAAAGGATTGTCCGGCTTTTAGTTTAGCATACTTCCATATCCGGTGGCTGGCAAGCATACAGTGGCGGCAAAATTTAATCAAATGAAATTACATTTATTCGAATAAAGTGTCACAAAGTACCAATTAAAAACCTAATTGTTGTCATCATAGTGACTGAATATGGTTTTACGCCGTGTTTAGCAATATTCCAGCAATATCACGGTCGGGGCCACCAGACATAGCGTGACGAGCGAACGTTTTAACCACTAGACGACCCTACCGCCCCTTTTCAACATAAGGGGCGTGAGTAATTTGTAGAAAACAATAAATCCAAAGGGCCCATATACAAATACAGATAAACAATATCATTTACAGCTGTACAGCGCATTATATAATTATTGGATAACTAATATGATGCTTGACATGTAATAGAGGTATTGTAATAACAGTGGTAATAACCACAGTGGAAGCAGTAGTAGTATAAAATACAAAAGGAATGAAATGGAAATATGAATTTTTATGTCGCAAAGGCTTGATTACAGTTCTCGAATGACCCCAAACAGAATGAATTGATGAACAGTGAGTGAGTGAGTTGGATTTAACGCCGCTTTTAACAGTATTACAGTTAAATCGCGGCGTGTCAGCTTAATGTGGGAGGAAAGCCCGAACTGATGCAGGTCTCAGACGTTTATCACTTCGGTGAAACCCACGAGCACGGGTATGGTGCTGACAAACCTAGAAACATAATCGGGGCGAACCGGAATTCGAACCCACAATCATAGGTTTCTGGCGTGTCCACGGGACGCAACTCTGCACAGTGAATCGCGGCGCCTTAGACGACTGGGCCACCCGTGCCCCCGAATTGATGAACAGACTGTTGATACATGCATTGGTAATTTTCTTTGGTGAACTCCGGATGGTATGACGCCATTTTGAGCAATATTTAACTTACATCACGCGGGGCCACTAGAAATGAGCTTCACACATTTTACCCAGGTGGGGAATCGAACCCGGTTCGCGTTACGAGCGGACGCTTTAACCACTTGGCTACACCCCAGCCCGATAATGTTGAAAGCCATTGTCATCATAAGATGAGGGTTTGACACAGTCCTGTTAGAAAATGCATAAGCGTGTTGATACATACACAGGTATAGAGGGTGATGTTTATTCATTTCTTATGTATTGGAAACCATCCGCCCAAATGCCAAAAGTAGGTCGTATCTCATGCGCCATAATCCAAATCGACGCGACAATGTCACGATCTTGTATAATGGGTGCGTGACAGCAGTCACGGTTATATCTGAGTGATACCAAAGTGGCCGGCATATACTCAATCTGCACCCTGCATACTAGTGACTGAAATAATATTCATTCAGACAGCCGCGGCAACGTATTTCACCGGCTCTTATACGAGCATAAGATACTGGGGCCTAGTTCTATCGTATAAAAGGTCTCAATGCGATAACCCTGATAAATTTCGCATCATGATGTGATAAATATGCAAATGAGGTATACCAGGAGGTATATCCATGTATCAATGCGATGCCTTCTTTCTCAATACACCATTGCCTAGCGTTGCCAATAGACTTAGATAGGGTTTCCCAAATATGCCTGCAAGCCATATGGCATATACCATAAGTTGGGCGGTTCACTCAAATATTGTTTTCATGTGCTGTTTCCGAAGTTACGTCTGAACATCCATTATTTAAAGAATGACATCATATGATAACAACATTGTTACCCTCGTGTGTTTCCAAATCGTAAATATAATATATAGGGAATAAGACAAACGTTTCATTCTCGCCAAAGGCATTATATTCTTGGTATGTGATATTTAAGATATTTGAGGGAAACCAACGAGGCCTCTCTAGAAAGAACATTTTGTCTTTAAGTCGTCATCATCATCATCGTCATCATCATCACTGTCGTCGTCGTCTTCAACAGAACAGGACAGAATAGATCGGAATGTATTTGATAATATTGTGCACATTGTGTCGGAGCAGATCAATTTATATTGGATTTTAGAATGTCTAAGTTTAATAGCTAGCTGATATGAAAGGCTGTATATTCATTAATATACATCATCATTATCATCTTCATCATCGTCTTCATCATCATCATCATCATCATCATCATCATACTCACCACCGCAGTCATCACTATCATCACCACAACAAACGTCATCATCACCATCATCATCATCATCATCATCATCATCATCATCATCATCACAAACGTCATCACCACCACCACCACCATCATCATCATCATCATCATCATCATCATCATCATCATCATCACCACAACCACCACCATCATCATCATCATCATAATCATCACCACCACCATCATCCCAAACTCACTCACTCACTCATTCACAATTATTCTTAACATTGACCACATTCTCTCCACAGGGCTGGGTGTCCGTCTCTCGTGTGTCCAAGTTTCTCCGGGCCAAGGATCTGGATGACTTGAACGTCCGACAGGATCCACACAGTGGTCAGTACAGATACAATACTATTGTCACAAGAGATAGCATGCCACCACACAGTGGTCAGTACAGATACAATACTATTGTCACAAGAGATAGCATGCCACCACACAGTGGTCAGTACAGATACAATACTAATGTCACAAGAGATAGCATGCCACCACACAGTGTTCAGTACAGATACAATACTATTGTCACAAGAGATAGCATGCCACCACACAGTGGTCAGTACAGATACAATACTATTGTGACAAGTGATAGCTTGCCACAACACAGTGGTCAGTACAGATACAATACTATTGTCACAAGTGATAGCATGCCACCACACAGTGGTCAGTACAGATACAATACTATTGTCGCAAGTGATAGCATGCCACCACACAGTGGTCAGTACAGATACAATACTATTGTGACAAGAGATAGCTTGCCACCACACAGTGGTCAGTACAGATACAATACTATTGTCACAAGAGATAGCATGCCACCACACAGTGGTCAGTACAGATACAATACTATTGTCACAAGTGATAGCATGCCACCACACAGTGGTCAGTACAGATACAATACTAATGTCACAAGAGATAGCATGCCACCACACAGTGGTCAGTACAGATACAATACTATTGTCACAAGAGATAGCATGCCACCACACAGTGGTCAGTACAGATACAATACTAATGTCACAAGAGATAGCATGCCACCACACAGTGGTCAGTACAGATACAATACTATTGTCACAAGAGATAGCATGCCACCACACAGTGGTCAGTACAGATACAATACTATTGTCACAAGAGATAGCTTGCCACCACACAGTGTTCAGTACAGATACAATACTATTGTCACAAGAGATAGCATGCCACCACACAGTGGTCAGTACAGATACAATACTAATGTCACAAGAGATAGCATGCCACCACACAGTGGTCAGTACAGATACAATACTATTGTCACAAGAGATAGCATGCCACCACACAGTGGTCAGTACAGATACAATACTATTGTCACAAGAGATAGCATGCCACCACACAGTGGTCAGTACAGATACAATATTATTGTGACAAGAGATAGCTTGCCACCACACTAGTAGCAGGGACTTCAGGTCACAAGTAGAAGTACACTGATTCTGTCAGCTCAACACATCGTGATGACTGATCCCAAACCCAAACGCTACATGATGCCGCGGTTATATTGTAAGACTCCTCTGTAAACTGTTCAACGACAGGTCCAGCCACATATAGGAAATATTGACAGGACATAATTCCGCTACATGATGCCCCGGGCAGCAGGGGAATAGTGATATTGTAAGAATTCTCTGTAAACTGTTCAACGACAGGTCCCGCCACAAATAGGGAATATTGATAGGACATAATTCCGCTACATTTCTATGATGTGAAGAGTAAGGATCCTTTTTACGTATTGGAGAAAACACGCTCACGAGGTTTTGGTAGACAGAGCATGCCCTGGGAAGAGGGAAAGACCGAGGGAAAGTGTTTTTCCGAAAAAAACAACTTAAAACAACATTTATCAACATTTTTATGTTTTGAACATACTTTCCATGAACCTTAGGAAACGCGCGTAAAATATCTGTTGTTGGCGTACGGATCTTGAAAAGGACATTCTAAAAACCAGTGAGGCTTATCAACACCTCTGTAGCCTCGTGGTACACTCAATGGGCTACAGATATGGGGGTTGCGAGCTCGATCCTCAGGAATATAAAGAAAACATTTGTCATTTGATTTTACATTTCATTTCATGATACAATCTGAACGGAACTTATATTAATAACATACCCAGGACATTATATAAAATCCCTGGAATATTATATAAAATCCCAGGGACATTACAACGTCCCTGTTTATGAGATTTAGCCCGACTGGAAAGTAAAACCACACAATAGTTTTTAATGCCTATAGGAAGAAGTCTCTTACTTAATAGCGATCCCAATGAATAGGTTTATACATTATTCACAAGCTCTTGTGACAGTCGCATGTAATTCTCACACAGCAATGAAACTTACCAACTCTCTATAAGTTTTCAGAAGATTGTATAACTGATATTTAGATATATCAAAGTGTTCGGGAGTTGTCGTACAAGAGGATCCTGCATAAGACTCAGTCATATACGAACATGGTTGATTCGGATGGTGTTAAATGTTTCAGATGCGGCTATCAAGGTTGAGCAAGGGAATTTCACTTGGGACAGAGAGCTGCCAAAACCTACCTTGAGGAAGTGAGTCAGTCTATCAGTGTCTTCCTGCAGGAGTTTGTCTAACTGCTAGCCTCCTGGCTCGTGGACAATAGAAACAGCAGAGGTTCACTATTGAGGAAAATCAGTGTTTTACTTTAGGTCTTACTTACAAACAGACATGCCATGTGGCAACAACTAAACATATTGTCAATGCACATCTTTGTTACATTACGGTTTGTCGGCCCAACGTGATGTATTTGGTAAATGGTTAATACTATTATACACTGGTTGCGGTGATGGGTCAGTTCCCCTATAGAGACCTACTGACATATATTTCTGACTTTATCCAGAGTGAACCTGGAGATCCTCGAGGGTAAGCTGGTGGCGGTGGTGGGCCAGTCCCCCTGTAGAGACCTACTGACATATATTTCTGACTTTATCCAGAGTGAACCTGGAGATCCTCGAGGGTAAGCTGGTGGCGGTGGTGGGCCAGTTCCCCTGTAGAGACCTACTGACATATATTTCTGACTTTATCCAGAGTGAACCTGGAGATCCTCGAGGGTAAGCTGGTGGCGGTGGTGGGTCAGTCCCCCTGTTAAGACCTACTGACATATATTTCTGACTTTATCCAGAGTGAACCTGGAGATCCCCGAGGGTAAGCTGGTGGCGGTGGTGGGCCAGGTGGGGGCGGGGAAGTCCTCCCTCATCTCCGCCATGCTGGGTGAGATGGACAAACTCAGCGGCAGTGTCACAGTCAAGGTAAGCAACAGGACCCTCCCAACACAGCATGAGCCTCCAACCACAACATGACCCTGGCAACACAACGTGACCTTCCCAACACAACGTGACCCTCCCAACACAACATCTGTCTCCCAACACACATCAAGACCCTCCCAACACAACATGCCCCTACCGACACAGCATGATTCCCAACCCACCAAGGCTGTGCCAACACATCATCAACCTCCCGACACACAACATCACTCTTCAAACACAACAGGACCCTCTCAACACAACGTGACCCTCCCAACAAAACATGACCCTCCCAATACAACATCAGTCTCCCAACACACATCAGGACTCTCCCAACACATCAGGACCCTCCCAACACATCAGGACACTCCCGACACACAACAAGACCCTCTCAACACAAGAAGACCCTCCTTACACTACGTGACCCTCCCAACACACATCAAGACCCTCCCAACACACATCAAGTCCCTCCCAAGACAACAGGACCCTTCCAACACAGCATGATATTCCCAGCCCACCAAGGCTGTGCCAACACATCATCAACCTCCCGACACACAACATCACTCTTCAAACACAACATGACCCTCTCAACACAACGTGACCCTCCCAACAAAACATGACCCTCCCAATACAACATCAGTCTCCCAACACACATCAGGACTCTCCCAACACATCAGGACCCTCCCAACACATCAGGACTCTCCCGACACACAACAAGACCCCCCCAACACACATCAAGTCCCTCCCAACACAACAGGACCCTTCCAACACAGCATGATATTCCCAACCCACCAAGACTGTGCCAGCACATCATCAGCCTCCTGACACACAACATCACCCTTCCAACACAACAGGACCCTCCCAACACACATCAAGACCCTCCCAACACACAACAAGACCCTGCAAGATCCTCGCACCTCAGAGGGTGACCCTCCCAACATGCAGCATGACCTCCCCGACACACAAGAAGACCCTCCAAATACAGACAATGACCTCCCCGACACACAACAAGACCCTCCAAATACAGACAATGACCTCCCCACACACAAGAAGACCCTCCAAATACAGACAATGACCTTCCCAACACACGGGAAGACCCTCCAAATACAGACAATGACCTCCCACACACAGAGAAAGACCCTCCAAATACAGACAATGACCCTCCCAACACACGGGAAGACCCTCCAAATACAGACAATGACCCTCCCAACACACGGGAAGACCCTCCAAATACAGACAATGACCTCCCCAACACACGGGAAGACCCTCCAAATACAGACAATGACCTCCCCAACACACAGGAAGACCCTCCAAATACAGACAATGACCTCCCCAACACACGGGAAGACCCTCCAAATACAGACATTGACCTCCCCAACACACGGGAAGACCCTCCAAATACAGACAATGACCTCCCCAACACACGGGAAGACCCTCCAAATACAGACAATGACCCTCCCAACACACGGGAAGACCCTCCAAATACAGACAATGACCCTCCCAACACACGGAAAGACCCTCCAAATACAGACAATGACCTTCCCAACACACGGGAAGACCCTCCAAGTACAGACAATGACCCTCCCAACACACGGGAAGACCCTCCAAATACAGGCAATGACCTCCCACACACACGGAAAGACCCTCCAAATACAGACAATGACCCTCCCAACATACAGGAAGACCCTCCAAATACAGGCAATGACCTCCCACACACACGGAAAGACCCTCCAAATACAGTCAATGACCTCCCCAACACACGGGAAGACCCTCCAAATACAGACAATGACCTCCCCAACACACAAGAAGACCCTCCAAATACAGACAATGACCTCCCCAACACACGGGAAGACCCTCCAAATACAGACAATGACCTCCCCAACACACGGGAAGACCCTTCAAATACAGACAATGACCCTCCCAACACACGGAAAGACCCTCCAAATACAGACAATGACCCTCCCAACACACGGGAAGACCCTCCAAATACAGACAATGACCTCCCCAACACACGGAAAGACCCTCCAAATACAGACAATGACCCTCCCAACACACGGGAAGATCCTCCCGACACACGACATGACCCCACAAACTTACAACCTGACCGTCTCATCTTAGTGCACTGGACGATCGCCTCCGTGGTCTAGTGGTAGAGCGTCCTACCGATCGATCCCCGGCCGCGTCATTCCAAAAGATGTTAAAATATGGTACTTGTTGTTACCCTGTCTGGCGCTCGGCATTAAGGTGCTAAAGCAACGACTGGTCGGCTCGGAGTCAGTATACTGTGTCTGAGTGGGGTATTCATGTTAAACTGCGGCATGGTATCTGTGTGCTAGCACTATAAATTGGCATCAGTCCGGACTAGTACAAGCAGCCACACACACACGTGCACGTCGCTATATAAGTGCAATAATCTTTGACGCGACGTTAAACCCCATTTCACCATCACCTCACCTTAGTGCACTGGATATATTTATCTCACAATCATCAGATCCAATTGCAGTGCCTCACAAGTACTGACTACTGGTGGCGTTTGTGTTTTCGAAACCATTGCAATAAAGGCACTAATATTGCCTTCCAAAGTTTATAGTTTCCTCTGAGAAATCTTGAAATCTGACTTTCAGAGCCCCATGGCATACGTGCCTCAAGAAGCGTGGATCCAGAATGCCACTCTGCGAGACAACATCACTTTTGGGCAGGAACACAATGAGAAGAAGTACAAGAAAATTGTTGAGGCCTGTGCCTTGACCTCCGACCTCGAGATATTGCCTGGAAAAGATATGATTGAAATAGGAGAGAAAGTAGGTTGAGAAGTAGTAGTAGTAGAAGTAGTAGTAGTTGTCGTAGAAGTAGGTTGTTATTGGAAGTTCACATTCCGCATAGAGTGATTACACAATGCAATCTAGAAAGTGGTCAAATGTAACAAAAGTTATATTTAGGATAACACTTTCTCAGTAATGTACAAATTCTGGTACTTTTTGGGGGTTGAGTCCCAATTGATATTCGAAGCCACACTCTCAGAGTGAGGTGCCTAATCATCAGCACACAAAGTGAGCGATCTAAACCGCTCAAGCCACCAAGGCTTCCATAAAAAATGAAAGTCCGACAACTGGTAGTCTAGACCACGTACTTTGTACTCCTCTCCCATGGCAGAAAGTTGTGAATACACAATGCCATTTACAAAGGTTATGTGTACATGATCTAGACTACCAGCTGTCGGACTTTCAATTTGGTGTGGGTTTGAAACCCGGATGTAACGTGTTAATTCCCACATAGAATATGATTATAGACTATGCTGTGTCACATTCAACTTTTCCCTCTACGTGTCCAAAAAACAATGATAGAGTTTGTGTTGATCATCATGTAAAACACAGGTCTGCGATGATTGGTCAATCCAAAATCAAATCACAAGTAAAAGCAAGTTAAACACATAATAATATCACAGACCTGTTCCTGCGAAAGATAATATTTACTCCAGAGAGAAGGTCTTTATAAGCTGTTGGGAGGCAGTGTCAAATAATGATTGTAACATATGTAGGTTAAAATGCATACTTCTGGTTTCTAGAATATTTCTAACTATGTCTAGCTGCACTTGCAGTCCCAATATTAATAAAGAGCTGTCAAAGCTACATATAATATATTTTCTTTCACCAAAACTAAATTTGCAGTGTTTCCTCCACAAGGCATCAACCTTCGTGATAATGTAGCTTTACATTGAAACACAATCTTCTCATTTACCTAAGCTCACCTGGAACTGTTTCCTTCCCAGGGCATCAACCTCAGTGATAATGTAACATTTACCCAAGCTCACCTGGAACTGTTTCCTTCCCAGGGCATCAACCTCAGTGATAATGTAACATTTACCTAAGCTCACCTGGAACTGTTTCCTTCCCAGGGCATCAACCTCAGTGATAATGTAACATTTATCTAAGCTCACCTGGAACTGTTTCCTTCCCAGGGCATCAACCTCAGTGATAATGTAACATTTACCCAAGCTCACCTGGAACTGTTTCCTTCCCAGGGCATCAACCTCAGTGATAATGTAACATTTACCTAAGCTCACCTGGAACTGTTTCCTTCCCAGGGCATCAACCTCAGTGATAATGTAACATTTATCTAAGCTCACCTGGAACTGTTTCCTTCCCAGGGCATCAACCTCAGTGATAATGTAACATTTACCTAAACTCACCTGGAACTGTTTCCTTCCCAGGGCATCAACCTCAGTGATAATGTAACATTTACCTAAGCTCACCTGGAACTGTTTCCTTCCCAGGGCATCAACCTCAGTGATAATGTAACATTTACCCAAGCTCACTTGGAACTGTTTCCTTCCCAGGGCATCAACCTCAAGGATAATGTAACATTTACCCAAGCTCACCTGGAACTGTTTCCTTCCCAGGGCATCAACCTCAGTGGGGGACAGAAGCAGCGTGTGTCCCTGGCTCGGGCCATCTACAGTGACGCCGACATCTACCTCCTGGATGACCCTCTGAGCGCTGTCGACTCCCACGTGGGGAAACACATTTTCCAGGAAGTTGTCGGCCATAAAGGAATTCTCCGAAACAAGGTGAGACATTGCATTGATAGTCGACCATAAGGCATTCTCCGAAACAGGTGAGACACTAGCTGCCATTGATGGTAGGAAATAAGACATTCTCAGACACAAGGTGAGACCTTGTCAGTGATGGTCGGCCATAAGACATTCTCAGACACAAGATAAGACCTTGACAGTGATGGTCGGCGATAAAGACATTCTCAGACACAAGACGAGACCTTGACAGTGATGGTCGGCCATAAGACATTCTCAGGCACAAGATGAGACCTTGACAGTGATGGTCGGCCATAAGACATTCTCAGGCACAAGATAAGAATTTGCCAGTGATGGTCGGCGATAAAGACATTCTCAGACACAAGATGAGACCTTGGCAGTGATGGTCGGCGATAAAGACATTCTCAGACACAAGATGAGACCTTGACAGTGATGGTCGGCTATAAGACATTCTCAGGCACAAGATGAGACCTTGACAGTGATGGTCGGCGATAAAGACATTCTCAGACACAAGATGAGACCTTGACAGTGATGGTCGGCCATAAGACATTCTCAGGCACAAGATGAGACCTTGACAGTGATGGTCGGTGATAAAGACATTCTCAGACACAAGATGAGACCTTGGCAGTGATGGTCAGCGATAAAGACATTCTCACGCACAAGATGAGACCTTGACAGTGATGGTCGGACATAAGACATTCTCAGACACAAGATGAGTCCTTGACAGTGATGGTCGGCGATAAAGACATTCTCAGACACAAGATGAGACCTTGACAGTGATGGTCGGCTATAAGACATTCTCAGGCACAAGATGAGACCTTGACAGTGATGGTCGGCGATAAAGACATTCTCAGACACAAGACGAGACCTTGACAGTGATGGTCGGCCATAAGACATTCTCAGGCACAAGATGAGACCTTGACAGTGATGGTCGGTGATAAAGACATTCTCAGACACAAGATGAGACCTTGGCAGTGATGGTCGGCGATAAAGACATTCTCACGCACAAGATGAGACCTTGACAGTGATGGTCGGACATAAGACATTCTCAGACACAAGATGAGTCCTTGACAGTGATGGTCGGCGATAAAGACATTCTCAGACACAAGATGAGACCTTGACAGTGATGGATGGTCATAAAGACATTCTCAGACACAAGATGAGACCTTGACAGTGATGGTCGGCCATAAGACATTCTCAGGCACAAGATAAGAACTTGCCAGTGATGGTCGGCGATAAAGACATTTTCAGACACAAGATGAGACCTTGACAGTGATGGTCGGCGATAAAGACATTCTCAGACACAAGATGAGACCTTGACAGTGATGGTCGGCGATAAAGACATTCTCAGACACAAGATGAGACCTTGACAGTGATGGTCGGCGATAAAGACATTCTCAGACACAAGATGAGACCTTGACAGTGATGGTCGGCCATAAGACATTCTCAGACACAAGATGAGACCTTGACAGTGATGGTCGGTGATAAAGACATTCTCAGGCACAAGATGAGACCTTGACAGTGATGGTCGGTGATAAAGACATTCTCAGGCACAAGATGAGACCTTGACAGTGATGGTCGGCCATAAGACATTCTCAGACACAAGATGAGACCTTGACAGTGATTGTCGGCGATAAAGACATTTTCAGACACAAGATGAGACCTTGACAGTGATGGTCGGTGATAAAGACATTCTCAGACACAAGATGAGACCTTGACAGTGATTGTCGGCGATAAAGACATTCTCAGACACAAGATGAGACCTTGACAGTGATGGTCGGCTATAAGACATTCTCAGACACAAGATGAGACCTTGACAGTGATGGTCGGCCATAAGACATTCTCAGACACAAGATGAGACCTTGACAGTGATGGTCGGTGATAAAGACATTCTCAGACACAAGATGAGACCTTGACAGTGATGGTCGGTGATAAAGACATTCTCAGGCACAAGATGAGACCTTGACAGTGATGGTCGGCCATAAGACATTCTCAGACACAAGATGAGACCTTGACAGTGATTGTCGGTGATAAAGACATTCTCAGACACAAGATGAGACCTTGACAGTGATGGTCGGTGATAAAGACATTCTCAGACACAAGATGAGACCTTAACGGTGATGGTCGGTGATAAAGACATTCTCAGGCACAAGATGAGACCTTGACACTGGTGGCGGCCATAAGACATTCTCAGGCACAAGATGAGGCCTTGACAGTGATGGATGGTCATAAAGACATTCTCAGACACAAGATGAGACCTTGACAGTGATGGTCGGTGATAAAGACATTCTCACGCACAAGATGAGACCTTGGCAGTGATGGTCGGTGATAAAGACATTCTCAGACACAAGATGAGACCTTGGCAGTGATGGTCGGCGATAAAGACATTCTCAGACACAAGATGAGACCTTGACAGTGATGGTCGGACATAAAGACATTCTCAGACACAAGGTGAGACCTTGACAGTGATGGTCGGTCATAAGACATTCTCAGGCACAAGATGATACTTTGACAGTGATTGTCGGTAATAAGACATTCTCAGACACAAGATGAGACCTTGACAGTAACGGTCGGCTATAAGACATTCTCAGACACAAGATGAGACCTTGACAGTGATGGTCGGTGATAAAGACATTCTCAGACACAAGACGAGACCTTGACAGTGATGGTCGGCCATAAGACATTCTCAGACACAAGATGAGTCCTTGACAGTGATGGTCGGCGATAAAGACATTCTCAGACACAAGATGAGACCTTGACAGTGATGGTCGGTGATAAAGACATTCTCAGGCACAAGATGAGACCTTGACACTGGTGGCGGCCATAAGACATTCTCAGGCGCAAGATGAGACCTTGACAGTCATGGTTGGTCATAAAAACATTCTCAGACATAAGATGAGACCTTGACAGTGATGGTCGGCGATAAAGACATTCTCAGACACAAGGTGAGACCTTGACAGTGATGGTCGGTCATAAGACACTCTCAGGCACAAGATGAGACCTTGACAGTGATTGTCGGTAATAAGACATTCTCAGACACATGATGAGACCTTGACAGTAATGGTCGGCTATAAGACATTCTCAGACACAAGATGAGACCTTGACAGTGATGGTCGGCGATAAAGACATTCTCAGACACAAGATGAGACCTTGCCAGTGATGTTTGGTCATTAGACATTCTCAGACAGAAGATAAGACCTTGACAGTGATGGTCAGCGATAAAGACATTCTCAGACACAAGACGAGACCTTGACAGTGATGGTCGGCCATAAGACATTCTCAGACACAAGATGAGTCCTTGACAGTGATGGTCGGTGATAAAGACATTCTCAGGCACAAGATGAGACCTTGACAGTGATTGTCGGTGATAAAGACATTCTCAGACACAAGATGAGACCTTGACAGTGATGGTCGGTGATAAAGACATTCTCAGACACAAGATGAGACCTTAACGGTGATGGTCGGTGATAAAGACATTCTCAGGCACAAGATGAGACCTTGACACTGGTGGCGGCCATAAGACATTCTCAGGCACAAGATGAGGCCTTGACAGTGATGGATGGTCATAAAGACATTCTCAGACACAAGATGAGACCTTGACAGTGATGGTCGGTGATAAAGACATTCTCACGCACAAGATGAGACCTTGGCAGTGATGGTCGGTGATAAAGACATTCTCAGACACAAGATGAGACCTTGGCAGTGATGGTCGGCGATAAAGACATTCTCAGACACAAGATGAGACCTTGACAGTGATGGTCGGACATAAAGACATTCTCAGACACAAGGTGAGACCTTGACAGTGATGGTCGGTCATAAGACATTCTCAGGCACAAGATGATACTTTGACAGTGATTGTCGGTAATAAGACATTCTCAGACACAAGATGAGACCTTGACAGTAACGGTCGGCTATAAGACATTCTCAGACACAAGATGAGACCTTGACAGTGATGGTCGGTGATAAAGACATTCTCAGACACAAGACGAGACCTTGACAGTGATGGTCGGCCATAAGACATTCTCAGACACAAGATGAGTCCTTGACAGTGATGGTCGGCGATAAAGACATTCTCAGACACAAGATGAGACCTTGACAGTGATGGTCGGTGATAAAGACATTCTCAGGCACAAGATGAGACCTTGACACTGGTGGCGGCCATAAGACATTCTCAGGCGCAAGATGAGACCTTGACAGTCATGGTTGGTCATAAAAACATTCTCAGACATAAGATGAGACCTTGACAGTGATGGTCGGCGATAAAGACATTCTCAGACACAAGGTGAGACCTTGACAGTGATGGTCGGCGATAAAGACATTCTCAGACACAAGGTGAGACCTTGACAGTGATTGTCGGTAATAAGACATTCTCAGACACATGATGAGACCTTGACAGTAATGGTCGGCTATAAGACATTCTCAGACACAAGATGATACTTTGACAGTGATGGTCGGCGATAAAGACATTCTCAGACACAAGATGAGACCTTGCCAGTGATGTTTGGTCATTAGACATTCTCAGACAGAAGATAAGACCTTGACAGTGATGGTCAGCGATAAAGACATTCTCAGACACAAGACGAGACCTTGACAGTGATGGTCGGCCATAAGACATTCTCAGACACAAGATGAGTCCTTGACAGTGATGGTCGGTGATAAAGACATTCTCAGGCACAAGATGAGACCTTGACAGTGATGGTCGGTGATAAAGACATTCTCAGGCACAAGATGAGACCTTGACAGTCATGGTTGGTCATAAAAACATTCTCAGACATAAGATGAGACCTTGCCAGTGATGGTTGGTCATAAAGACATTCTCAGACACAAGGAGAGAGTTGACAGTGAAAGCCGGCCCAAAAGGTGGTGGTGGGTGCATACTTCCTCTGGTGACAATTCGTCAAAACCTGAATGGCCAACAATACCAAGATGCCGTTCTTCGTCCAGTGGTAGTCCCTCATTTTGACAACCCTCATCTTCAGACAAGACCTGTTTACATGGACGACAATGCTAGACCACACAGATCTCGGGCAGTTTTGGCTTATTTGCGTCAAGAAGCTATTGTCACTCTTCCTTGGCCGGCCTGTAGTCGGGATCTTAATCCGATTGAGCATCTCTGGGAAATTCTTGGCCGGAAAATCAGACATCGTGATCCTCCAGTTCAAAATCTCGCTGGACTTGAAGCTGCACTTCATGAAGAATTGATCCGTTTGCCTCAGAGAAGGATTCAACGACTTGTAATGAGTCTTAGGCGTAGGGTTGAAGCTGTGGTCAATATCCGTCGATCATACACACGTTACTGACGTTTCTGTCTTGCAATAAGCTCTGCACTCTCTAGGGTGTCTATGTGACACCTGATATGGTCTGCTGATATCATGACAGTTACATGACAAAAAATGTTTTTCAATGTTTTCTAATCCTTCAATTTCTGGTCTTCGGTAACATTCCTCAGCACGACACCATATCAGACAATTCCGCATCTGCCTCTCAGTCAGTTGAGGACGTTTTACTGGTCTTCTGGCGTTATAACCAGCCGCTCTGAGGCGACGCCTTACGGTCATTGTCGAGAGTCTCTGATGGGTAATCCACTGCAGTCTTAAATCTGTTGAAGTGACAAATGGATTTCGTCTGACTATCCTGAAAAGACGTCTATCCTCTCTGTTAGAGGTCTTTCGTGGTCTACCAGACCTATGCCTGTCATTGACATCATTGGTTTGACCATGTTCGACAACCAAACGAGTGATAACACTGTGATGACGACCAATTTGTCTTGCAATGGCCCTGCATGACATGCCAGCATTTTTCATGCCTATCATTTGCCATCTTTCAGCGTTCATTAACTTTCTCCTCACCATGGCTGATTTTCAACCTCTGTTGGAAGGGTAATCTCACACAGGAGCAAAATGCAACCACGTGTCTGAAACTTGAATTTCACTATTTATAGGGTAGGGAACTGCAGCGACGCGTAAAGCACGCTTTCCTTGTGGTATTTCGACAAATTTGGGTTCATGAAACTATGGAAGCCTAATTCAGCCATACATCATCATATTTCGTATTTCTGATTCCCACACGTGAAATCAAGAGACTATGAATATGGTGGTGCTTAACTTTTGTGCATGTGTATATTTTTTCCAGTTTCTGTTCTACCAGCGTTGCAGTGTCAGCGTGTTGGTGACCCATTGTGTCCTTCGTTTGTCTGATTGGTTATAAGTACGATGGTCTTGCAGACTCGACTGTTGGTGACCCATCGTGTCCTTCGTTTGTCTGATTGGTTATAAGTATGATGTTTTTGCAGACTCGACTGTTGGTGACCCATGGTGTGCACTGGCTGCCGATGACGGACATGGTCGTGGTGCTGGTGGACGGGGAGATCACGGAGATGGGGACATATGACGAGCTCCTGAGTCACGACGGAGCCTTCGCCCAGTTCCTGAAGACCTACCTCACCCAGGAGGACAGCCCCAAACAGGAAGTCGACCCCCAGAGTCAGTAAACATGAAATGTTTAACAGAAAATACATTATCAGCAATTGTATGTTGCTATTTGGAATATTTATTTGTTATAGAATATTATAGAATATGATATAGCATTATAGTTTCGTTTTTGAAGTCCATCTGAAATTGATGTGCACATTTAAGTCAACCCGTCGGGACTCAACAACCAGCAACCTCTGTTTTGCGTAAGAGGCGACTTATTGGATCGTGTGGTCAGGTTCGTTGAAGTGGTTGTGGCGTGTCATCGCACTCTGATAGTTGGGAACTAATTTGTCTTGTCCAGACTCTAATATTTCAAGTCCTCTTCATACTGCTGGAAAAAATCTGAATGTGACGTTACACAACGAACATATATACACTTTTGTGTAATGTGGAAGTATGTGTGTGTTTGAATATTAATGTGTTCATATAGGATATATTTTAGATCTGTGAATGTTAGGCTTATGATGATGGAAAACACACATACATGTCACATGTTTTCATATTTCTACCTATAAATAAAAACTACGAAGGCATTACTTCTTTTAGTGACATTTGAAGTTGTAAGATGAACACGGGAGATAGTCCTGCTGAAATACAACTTCTTTATTACAATGAGTACGACGTTTCGGTGTTGATACTAACACTGTTATTAAGCAATTGATGTACAACAATGTGAAGTAGGAAGTATATACATGTGGATAATTGATGTTTATACAAGATTGAATGATGATAGATTGAGGTTGAAGTATTAAACCTGATGATGTACTGTTGGAGTAAATATTATTAGCAATCCATGATAGTAAACAGTGCCTTTATTGGGCGTCAATATTAAGATGAGAAGAACTAAGATGGACAATATCAATACGCTTATGGTTGATTAGGGATGACCTCATGGTTAGGATGTAATAACCTTGATCTCTTTTGATGGCCTGTTGCTGGAGTCTTTGGACGCAAAGAGCATCTAGGAGTTGACTGATCTTGTAGTCCCAACAGATGTTGTGGGCTGGATGGGCGTAGAGATAGTCAGAGATAGCAGATTTGGAGTCTTTCTACTGTACTGAGTTTGGATGTTCCTTTATATCTACTGGGAGATGTATGGTAACACACTCAGGATTAATTCGTCTAAATGATCAGAAACAACGCTTCAGTATTTATTTTCCCCGGAATGTGGAAGTAGTCCGTCAGTGTTAGCATCATTTCAAGAATACCGTCTCGTGAAAAACATAAGAACGTCAAATTGTGACGTTGATACATTCATGAACGTCAGTGTCTCGGTTATGTGACCGGCCTCTCGTCAAATTGAAAATCCGTACATCTTGTAAACTTCATTTAAAATATTATATGTATATGAAATATATTTCGCATTCTGTACCTCACTTGCTTGATAACGGTGTTAGCATCTACACTGCAACGTTGCGCGCATTGTAATATATAAGTTTTATATCCATACAACTATATCCCTTGTTTAAGAAGTCATTGTGGGAGTTATTTTTAGGCTTATGATGCTGGAAAAAACACATATACATATCACATGCGATCATATTTCTCCATATAAATGAAACCAACCAAGTTATTGTCTCAATTACTATTGCTTCAATAACTACCATCGTATTGCAGTTCAAGAGATGAAGTCTAAGATCCGTCACAGGTTGGAATCTGTCACGTCAGACGGATCAACTTTAGAGGACGAAGTCACAAGGTGAAAGATAACGTTTCTAGTTCACTATGAACAATGTCAAGTCATTAATGGTTTTCAACAGCCTTGGTGTTGGATTTAAGTAACAAAATATCAGGGGCCTGTACAAAATATTTTTTTATCTCTGTTTTCCGAGATGCCTTTAATCAACTTGCTATACTTCTGACGATTGCCAACTGGATTTCAGTTGTGACGTTATTAGGCCACTTGTTTCTGTAGGTCTTCCAGCCTACTTGTATGACTCGTTAAGTCGCCATGGTTAAGTCAATGGGTGTTATAATTTGTTAGTGATGTTCCAAACTTAGAATAATCGGCAGCTATTGATAAATGAAGTGGTTAATTGTAAGTGTCAATAATTACTTTTTGCAGTCAAAGAAAATAAACTCTGAAATCATTGAAGAAATCTGTATGTACTGACACAGAAACATATAATTCATAATTTAGTCATAATTGACTTAACACCAATACATTATTTACTCTTGAGTAACATATATTTGTCTCAGTACGTTGTTACAACATTGCTACCTGAGCGCAGATATCAAATTTTTTTCTCTTTATCAGCATTTTGACCCGGCAGACGTCAGTAGTGACTGAAGAAGGCAAGAAGTTGACAGCCCAAGCCAAGGCTGGAGGTGACAAGCTGATCCAGGAGGAGAAGTCTGAGACGGGCAGGGTCAGTTGAAGGTGGAACACATTGTCAGGGCTGTTGGTAGAACACATTGTCTGGGCTGTTGGTAAGCACATTGTATGGGCTTTCTGGTGGAACACATTGGCAGGGCTTCTGGTGGAGCACATTGTCAGCGCTTCTGGTGGAACACATTGTCAGGGTCCCTGGTGGAACACATTGTCAGGGCTTCTGGTGGAATACATTGTCAGGGCTTTCTGGTAGAACACATTGTCAGGGTCCCTGGTAGAACACATTGTCAGGGTCCCTGGTAGAACACATTGTCAGGGCTTCTGGTGGAACACATTGTCAGGGCTTCTGGTGGAACACATTGTCAGGGCTTCTGGTAGAACACATTGTCAGGGCTTCTGGTAGAACACATTGTCAGGGCTTCTGGTGGAACACATTGTCAGGGTCCCTGGTAGAACACATTGGCAGGGTTTCTGGTGGAACACATTGTCAGGGCTTTCTGGTAGAACACATTGTCAGGGTCCCTGGTAGAACACATTGTCAGGGTCCCTGGTAGAACACATTGTCAGGGTCCCTGGTGGAACACATTGTCAGGGCTTCTGGTAGAACACATTGTCAGGGCTTCTGGTGGAACACATTGTCAGGGCTTCTGGTAGAACACATTGTCAGGGCTTCTGGTAGAACACATTGTCAGGGCTTCTGGTGGAACACATTGTCAGGGCTTCTGTTGGAACACATTGTCAGGGTCCCTGGTTGAACACATTGTCAGGGTCCCTGGTGGAACACATTGTCAGGGCTTTCTGGTGGAACACATTGTCAGGGCTTCTGGTAGAACACATTGTCAGGGCTTCTGTTGGAACACATTGTCAGGGTCCCTGGTGGAACACATTGTCAGGGCTTCTGGTGGAACACATTGTCAGGGTCCCTGGTGGAACACATTGTCAGGGTTTCTGGTGGAACACATTGTCAGCGCTTCTGGTGGAACACATTGTCAGGGCTTCTGGTAGAACACATTGTCAGGGCTTCTGGTGGAACACATTGTCAGGGTCCCTGGTGGAACACATTGTCAGAGTCCCTGGTGGAACACATTGTCAGGGCTCTCTGGTAGAAGACATTGTCAGGGCTTTCTGGTGGAACACATTGTCAGGGCTTCTGGTGGAACACATTGTCAGGGTCCCTGGTGGAACACATTGTCAGGGTCCCTGGTGGAACACATTGTCAGGGTCCCTGGTGGAACACATTGTCAGGGTCCCTGGTGGAACACATTGTCAGGGCTTCTGTTGGAACACATTGTCAGGGTCCCTGGTGGAACACATTGTCAGGGTTTCTGGTGGAACACATTGTCAGGGCTTCTGTTGGAACACATTGTCAGGGTCCCTGGTGGAACACATTGTCAGGGCTTTCTGGTGGAACACATTGTCAGGGCTTCTGGTTGAACACATTGTCAGGGTTTTCTGGTACAACACATTGTCTGGGCTTTCTGTTGGAACACATTGTCAGGGTTCTCTGGTAGGACACATTGTCAGGGTTTTCTGATGGACCACATTATCAGGGTTTCTGGTGGAACACATTCTCAGGGCTTTCTGGTAGAAGACATTGTCAGGGCTTTCTGGTAGAGCACATTGTCAGGGCTTCTGGTAGGACACATTGTCAGGGTTTTCTGGTAGAACACATTGTCAGGGCTTCTGGTAGAACACATTCTCTGGGCTTTCTGGTAGAACACATTGTCAGGGCTTCTGGTAGAACACATTGTCTGGGCTTTCTGTTGGAACACATTGTCAGGGCTCTCTGGTAGAAGACATTGTCAGGGTTTTCTGGTAGAACACATTGTCAGGGCTTTCTGTTGGAACACATTGTCAGGGCTCTCTGGTAGAAGACATTGTCAGGGTTTTCTGGTAGAACACATTGTCAGGGCTTCTGGTAGAACACATTGTCAGGGTTTTCTGATGGAACACATTGTCAGGGCTTCTGGTGGAACACATTGTCAGGGTTTTCTGATGGACCACATTATCAGGGCTTCTGGTGGAACACATTGTCAAGGCTTCTGGTAGAACACATTGTCAGGGCTGTTGGTAGAACACATAGTTAGGGTTTTCTTGTAGAACACATTGTCAGGGCTTCTGGTAGAACACATTGTCAGGGCTTTCTGGTGGAACACATTGTCAGGGCTTCTGGTGGAACACATTGTCAGGGCTTCTGGTGGAACACATTGTCAGGAATTCTGGTGGAACACATTGTCAGGGCTACTGGTAGAACACGTTGTCAGGTTTGAACACATTGTTAGGTCTTTCTGCGGAACACATTTTGAGAATATACTTGAAAATGTTTCAGCAATGTCACATTCATCGTCACCACACTCTCTGCTTCAGGTGAAGTTCTCCGTGTTCATGGACTACGCTAAAGCCATCGGGGGCTTCACCACCTTCTTCATTTTCTTCATCTTCGCCATATACCAGGCGGCCACCATGGCCTCCAACGTCTGGATCAGTGTTTGGACAGGGGACGCACTGCTGAAGAACTTAAGTTTGGTCAACACTTCCGACTATCAGAACAAGAACACTATGTACCTCGGAGTTTTCGGGGCCTTCGGGTGCATCCAGGGTAGGTTTACACACCAAACTGTCAAACCAACAACACCACACACCTCAGTGTCCACGGTGCTTCAGAATGTCTGCAGGGTTACTCTATAAACCCAACTGCCAGACCAAGAACCTCAGTGTCTACGGGGCAGCGTATGTTTAAAGGTTTAAACATTTGACCAGAGCATACACTGTTAGAGAAGGAGGTTCAGCTAATGTCCTGGTTGGGAAAGAGAGAAGGGGTTTGAGGCTGGTACTGCTTGGCTGTTTTCTGAATGTGTTTGAAGGAAGGACTGTAATTTAGGGAAGCACTCGGTATGACATTGTGTTTTGCAATGGATTCAAATAAATAGAAGCGAGAAAACTCTTTCCATTTTCATAAGAAATCCCTGTTAAAAGCCGATTGTACAATTCCGACAATATCAAGAGCATGTGTCTCTGAATCACAATGAAATAGTGATGAAACCAGTTTTCGGAAAAAGGTGATCGTATCCTGCCTCACCGGTGGCCCCAGTCACAAACGCATACAAAGGCGGGTCAATTGTTCACCTAAAAACTATATTGATGGAGTATGCCAAATCATTAAGATCCTGTGTTACGGTATCAATGTTCTGCGTTCTGTAATGTTGCTGTCAATTGTAGTCTTTTTGAAGTTAAGACCCATCCATGTACATGTAAAGGAGGGGGCACGGGTGGCCCAGTCGTCTAAGGCGCCGCGATTCGCTGTACAGAGTTGCGTCCCTTGTGCAAGCCAGAAACCTACGATTGTGGCTTCGAATCCCGGTTCGACCCGATTAAGTTTCTAGGTTTGTCAGCACCATACCCGTGCTCGTGGGTTTCACCGAAGTGGTAAACGCCTGAGACCTGCATCAGTTAGGGCTTTCCTCCCACATTAAGCTGACACGCCGCGAAATAACTGGAATACTGTTAAAAGTGACGTTAAACCCAGTCTCACTTACTCACTCACATGTAAAGGACAATCCCCATAGACTTTCTGTTGCCCTGATTTTTCAGCGGTTGTGATACTATTCTACTCCGTCCTGTCCGCTGTGAAAATGGTCAGGGCAGCTAGTAGGATGCATGCCAAGATGCTGTCGAGGGTTCTTAGATCCCCGATGTCCTTCTTCGACACGACCCCCATCGGCCGGATCGTCAACCGCTTCTCTCGGGATGTGGAAACTGTGGACAACAATCTTCCCGCACTCTTCAGGATGTGGATCAACTGTGTGTTCAATGTGACGGGCACCCTCATCGTCATCAGCTACAGTACCCCCATCTTCCTGTCAGTCATCATACCTCTTGCAATACTCTACTATCTGGTGCAGGTACAGTATCCCCATCTCCCTGTCAGTCATCATTCCTCTTGCAATACTCTACTATCTGGTGCAGGTACAGTACCCCCATCTTCCTGTCAGTCATCATTCCTCTTGCAATACTCTACTATCTGGTGCAGGTACAGTACCCCCATCTTCCTGTCAGTCATCATTCCTCTTGCAATACTCTACTATCTGGTGCAGGTACAGTACCCCCATCTTCCTGTCAGTCATCATACCTCTTGCAATACTCTACTATCTGGTGTAGGTACAGTACCCCCATCTTCCTGTCAGTCATCATTCCTCTTGCAATACTCTACTATCTGGTGCAGGTACAGTACCTCATCTTCCTGTCTGTCATCATACCTCTTGCAATACTCTACTATCTGGTGCAGGTACAGTACCCCCATCTTCCTGTCAGTCATCGTACCTCTTGCAATACTCTACTATCTGGTGCAGGTACAGTACCCCCATCTTCCTCTCAGTCATCTTACCTCTTGCAATACTCTACTATCTGGTGCAGCTACAGTACCCCCATCTTCCTGTCAGTCATCATACCTCTTGCAATACTCTACTATCTGGTGCAGGTACAGTACCCCCATCTTCCTGTCAGTCATCATACCTCTTGCAATACTCTACTATCTGGTGCAGGTACAGTACCCCCATCTTCCTGTCTGTCATCATTCCTCTTGCAATACTCTACTATCTGGTGCAGGTACAGTACCCCCATCTTCCTGTCTGTCATCATACCTCTTGCAATACTCTACTATCTGGTGCAAGTACAGTTCCCTTCTACCTGTCTGTCATCATTCCTCTTGCAATACTCTACTATCTGGTGCAGGTACAGTACCCCCATCTTCCTGTCTGTCATCGTACCTCTTGCAATACTCTACTATCTGGTGCAAGTACAGTTCCCTTCTACCTGTCGGTCATTGTCAGAGCACTTGTGTTTGTTGTTTGGCCATGTGTCGTACAATTGTATTACGATTATGTTCTTTAACCATGCACGTAATACAATGGTGTCGCTCGAGCTGCGTCAAGTGTTTACGAGGGACTACTATTTGTTGATTGTGTGGCTGTGACCTTTGAGTATAAAGATTAACTGGATGAAATGAAACTGTTGCGAGAAACCAAGGCGCGACTGCGCTGAGGATGTTATTACATTCTTATTGCTGCTCCGTTTCCTCAGAGATTCTACATACAGACATCTCGTCAGTTGAAGCGGCTGGAATCAACCACGAGATCTCCCATTTATTCTCATTTTGGAGAGACAATCACTGGTGCGTCATCTATACGTGCGTACAACGTCACCGACAGATTCATCAAGAAATCCTCAGAAAGAGTGGACAAGAACTTGACTTTCTTCTCTGCATGGCTGGCCTCCAACAGGTGACGTGTTCCATCACATGATGTTTATTTCTAGCTGGGAAGGATGTCTTTGTCCTTCTATTATGCACACAACTAAACATTTCTTCCTGGGGCGACCCATGTAATTCTCATGCACTCTAGAATTAAACATTGATTCCTTTGACCGTCCATGTAATTATTATTAAGGACATACTCTAGATCTGCACATTGTTTCCTTGGGCTATCATTTCCACTCCACAATTGAACATAAATTCCTTTGACTGTCCATATAATTATTATTAAGGACATACTCTAGATCTGAACATTGCTTCCTTGGGCTATCATTTCCACTCCGGAATTGAACATAGATTCCTTGGACCGTCCATGTAATTATTATTAAGGACATACTCTAGATCTGCACATTGCTTCCTAGGGCGGTCCTTGTCCGTCGTAGTATGGGAGTGGTGACTTAACTTTCTCTGAAACCCATTTCATCCCATTGTCAATTTGGTGCATGACGTCATGTCCCGGTATGGCGTCGTCAGTTAAATTTAGCAGCACATATGAATTTGGAGGGAAATCTGTAATTTCGCACCTTGTCATCGATTTGCGCACTAACACCAGCGCACTAAATTAAATATAAATATTATGACAAACGTCTTTGTTGCTTGTCTTTTTATTTTGGATATTATTTTTCATTTTGGTTAGAAAAGTTCTTCAGCAACCCTTGCTTGTCGAAAGTGGCAACTAACGGGACCGGGTGGTCAGGCTCGCTGACTAGGTTGATGCATGTCATCGTACACCAATTGATATCAGTTCTTCTAATGATTGGTCCAGCCTTGATTAAGTATAGCTGGAGTGCGGCTTTAAACAGCAAACGTACACGTAAATGGATACATTGATTAAACAATATATTTTAGAACTAACTAACTACCTAATAGTAACAATTATTACATATGGGGTTAGAAATAACCGAATTCATAAAAATCGTGTGTGCACTAGTGCAAATATCCCTTCTCGTGCACTAGTGTATTGTTTTCTTAATTGAAATCTTATTTGTGACGTCAGGTCAGAATGGCGCCACACTAGAAACGACTTCATTCGACAATTTTTTAAAAATTGTGTTTTTAGGACAGCGGTGTATAACATTCCTAAAGGGGATGTCAAACGGTTTAAGAAATAATGGGTAATAAGGGAATTATTGCACTCACATGTGTGTCATACTGATTTTACTAAACTCGTGAAAGAATCCATGTATTACCCTCGCTCTCGCTCGGGAAATACAAGAATTCTGACAATCCTTTCGTAATATCAGTATGACACATGCTGGTTTTAAGAATCTCTTTATGTTGTATTTTGATGACACTTTCTTAGAAAGGTATTGTAAGTTCATAACTGAGGGAAAGTTGAATACTCTTAGAGAAACAGAGGTCCCTAGTTGCACTAACTCTGACTTTGTCTGCATGATAGCTATCATCTTCCCGAGGCAAGCGCGTTAACTGACTTTATAAACCTCCAGTGATGCATTACCATTGTTACAACAGGTTGTTCTTTTCTCCGAAAATCCCTCTTCACACGGGATTCTCGAGCTGTGCGCTTTTGACTGAGAACTTGAGTGCTACAATTGAAATTTCAGAATTAAAGTTGTCATGTAAACAAAAAAGCATCTTCATATCTGTCGGTTTATAAGTCAGATATAAACCTTCTCCTATGGCTATCCGTGAAAATAATGCACTCCCGCGCAGGAAAAGACCTTGGGCCTACGGCCCGCGGGCTTTTCCTTGCCGGACTGCATTATTTTGACGGATAGCCCGCGGAGGCGGTTTATATCCTATACATAAAAATCCAGTTTCCACCCTTGCCGAACTAGGCTGGTATTATGGAGTTACAGTTTGGCTGGACTAACGAGTCTATGCATGGTCCAATCAAAATCGCGCAACGAAATCGAAATCAGGTTAGTAAACTGTCATGCAGATTTCGGTCGATTGCAGGATTTGCAAAGCATGTGCACCGCCATCTTGTTGTTCACAGATATTTTCCAAATCTTTTTATGTTTTTAATCAAGGTGCTCACATGATTTGATGCTTTTCGCGATGTAAGGCCCGTTTTATCACAATATAGAAAGTGATTATCGACCAGATCGTCTTGACTGGGCGCCACCATTTCATTTTGTTTGAAGCAAATGCAAGTGATACGAGAGGGGGAATCTGATTGGTCCATAGGAGAGGCATAGAAGGGACATAACTCGTAATAGCCACTGCTGGCGCTAGGATCGAGCCCAGGTATTCCGGCCTAGTTCGGCAAGGGTCGAAACTGGACTTTTAAAGTCAGTTAACTCTCTAGCCACGGGAAGATTGATAGCTATGCACACTCAAGTGAACGGTTGTGGACTGATTGCGAAATCTTTTCATAAAGAATCTAGACTGATGAGTTTCCTCATGTCAACGTAGGACGGTCAGGGATGATTCCCCGCGTATGAAAGTGCTCACTTACTTTTTTCTTTCTTTTACTTGAGATTTTACTTTTTATTTTGCAAATTGTGTGAATAGCGTGGGGCAGGACATGTTCACTCTTTTCGTGAACATCTGTTCTCATCACTGATTTTCCATTGTCCATCCATTTAATATCCACAGCTATTTCGCCCATTTCGCAAAATGGAATCTGTTTGCGACTGTAACAGATGTTATATTTGGGATAACACTTTCTCTGTTAAGTACAGATTCTCGTACATTTTGAGGTTGAGGTTATTATCTTGTAGTGATGTTTTATGTTGATAATGAGTTTTGTTTTTATTTCAGGTGGCTTGGGGTGCGCCTGGAGTTTCTTGGCAACACAATCGTTCTGTTTGCTGCTTTATTCTCCGTTATTACGACAAATCTGCCCAGTGGAATTGTGGGTCTGTCTGTATCGTACGCTCTTCAGGTAATGTGGCCTACACTGTGTTTGTTTGGTTGTTTTTTTAAGCCGCATTCAGCAATATTTCAGCAGTATGACGGTGGCTTGGAAATATTCGAGTCTGGACACGACAAATTAGTGATTGATATCAACCAAGTCAGCAAGCCTGACCACCCGATCCCGTTAGTCGCCTTTTACGACAAGCATAGTCGCCTTTTACGGCAAGCATGGGTTGCTGATGACCTATTCTACCCCGGATCTTCACGGGTTTAAAACACCTTCTGTGATCACAACAGAAGAAGAAATGTTAATGAGCACCGTTACGCTGACCGTTCCTTCTTATATGCTGGGGCCAGGAAATACATAATTTGTAATATTAGATTTCGTATTGCAAATAGCACATTAGCTACGCAGCGTCATAATTATCGGTGAGATATCATTTTAGCCATCACAAGACAATAAAAGTCTGGCAGGGCCTATATTATTGAGTTGCTATGGCGTTGAACGTCATATGTTACATATACTCTCTGTTTTCTTTATGAATGTGCGTGGATGGCAATAGTTGGCTAAGGTGCCGTTATTCGCTGTCCAGAGTTACGTCCCTTATGCGTGCCAGAAATCTATAATCGTGGGTTGAAATCCCTCACTCACTCTTTTGTTACTGCATTTATGATCGATGAATTATCTTGTCTTCCAGATCACCCAATCCCTCAGTTGGCTGGTCCGGATGACCTCTGACATTGAGGCTAACATCGTCTCTGTTGAGAGGATGAAGGAATATTCAGAGATACAATCAGAGGTGATGTAAATGTTGGCACACAAATATTTCCTCTTCTCCTTAGACCCAGTACTTGCGGCTCTCTGGAGTAGCGTTCTGTACACAGTGTCCTTGTACCGACAGGTGCTACTTAGATCCAGTACTTGCGGCTCACTGGAGTAGCATACTGTACACAATGTCCTTGTACCGACAGGTGCTCCTTAGACCCAGTACTTGCGGCTCCCTGAAGTAGCATACTGTACACGGTGTTCTTGTACCGACAGGTGCTCCTTAGACCCAGTACTTGCGGCTGGAGTAGCATACTGTACACAGTGTTCTTGTACCGACAGGTGCTCCTTAGACCCAGTACTTGCGGCTCCCTGAAGTAACATACTGTACACGGTGTTCTTGTACCGACAGGTGCTCCTTAGACCCAGTACTTGCGGCAGGAGTAGCATACTGTACACAGTGTTCTTGTACCGACAGGTGCTCCTTAGACCATGTACTTGCGGCTGGAGTAGCATACTGTACACAGTGTCCTTGTACAGATAGGTGCTCCTTAGACCATGTACTTGCGGCTAGAGTAACATACTGTATACAGTGTCCTTGTACCGACAGGTACTCCTTAGACCCAGTACTTGCGGCTCTCTGGAGTAGCATACTGTACATCGTTTTCTTGTACCGACAGGTGCTCCTTAGACCAAGTACTTCTGGCTCTCGAGTAGGTAGCATACTGTAGACAGTGTTCTTGTACCGACATGTTCCCCTTTTATCAACAACAGATCAATGCCATACATAGATATTGCCAGAAGATAAACTGAGAACTCTATTTATTTCCCTGGGGAGTATCATGTCACGATATGACCACGGACGTGGCTGTCTCTCATGTCACATCTTCATCACGAATTTCAGGCTGAGTGGATTGTTCCTTCCCGCCAACCCCCAAGGTCATGGCCAGATGAGGGCAAGGTCACGTTTGACCACTACGAGACCCGATACAGATCTGAACTTGACCTTGTGTTGAAGGGCATCTCCTGTGACATCAACGGGGGGGAAAAGGTAGTGTATGTCTGCATACAAGTAAAACAGTTTTAACCTGTAAAAACACATTTCTGCTGATCAGAGATATTTAAACAATGCTATATATAAAAACAAAGTGGCAAAAGAAAGTGTTCTTAAATTTGATTATGTCTATTTAACCATCACTCATTCCTGTAACAGTTTGTAAAAGGCAGTATGTGGCTGAATAATTTTGTGTAAAAATAAATTGGTTCAATACAGACTAAGAAATTAATTTGCTAACACATGACCCCTACCATGTTTGACATGTTATAACTGTTAACCGATACCTTAACATCGCTACCTTAACATATAGTCAACAGAAAACTAAACATATGATTAAATCCACTGAGAGGTAAGGTTTCTTTTCGAGTGGGAATTGTTTAGCGTACTATAAAATGCGTCCCTGCAGTGTTTTATTGAACGGTAAACAACGACCACTAGTCGTTTATTTCTTACATGGGATATCAACATTTTGCACAGCCTCTTTAAAAATACTTACCCAAATGTTGATATTGCTTCCGATCACGGCATGAAGGACAAGTCCAATTCATAAGCAGGTGTGTTAAGTTTGGTAATTTACGTTCTAACAATCCTCACGTCGATTATGTGTAGATGTGGCGTTAAACAACATTCACTCTCACTAGATTCTCGGAAACTGACAAAGATACCCATATATAAATTGATTCGAGCACTAAGAACTTCTCTAATTTCGCTATAAATCTATTTACGACCAAAATCTCATTCAAGAGCTACCACGTCTAGGTAATGTCCCGTTGAGTAGGAATGTTACCATCACGATCATATTATCCCTTGACAGAACCTCAAACGAAACACAATCATCACTTTATGGAATGTTAAAACGGACATACACAAAGGGAGATAATTCAACAGTCATGTACTGTGCATACCACTAGAAAATATGCGTTCCCCTGTATTTGCAGATTGGCATCGTTGGAAGAACTGGTGCTGGGAAGTCGTCGCTAACGGTGGCGCTGTTCCGGCTGATTGAAGCTGCCGGAGGACGGATCATTGTCGATGGCCGAGCTATTGATGACATGGGTCTGCATGACCTCAGGTCAAAACTCACCATACTCCCACAGGTAAAATACCCGAGACATCATTTCTTTGTTTAAAGATATAACACCCAGGAACACCAACCTTTGGAAATATTACTTAATTAAATAAAGCGACTGAACCCTTTCCATATCCAATAGAAATATGTGCATAAAAGGCAGAACGATGTCAAGAGCATGTGTTTATGAATCCCTATCAAATAGTGATGACACCAGGTGTGCGCGTATCCTGCCCCGTGTCACCCGTCACAAATACATGCAAAGACAAGTCAATTTTCACTGATACGTAAAATTTGGAAATTTCCTTAACACGTTTACCGTAAAACGTTTCGAAAGCTTTACTGAGCTTTACTGAATGTTGTAGCCTTGATCGAACAACCTTTAAGCAAGATTCGTATGATGCTCTTTAACTTACGTTGCTTTATGGTGAATTAATTAAATAAACACTGAGGAAGAATAATTGGGATGCCCAACTGATGTCTGCTTAATTCCAGGACCCTGTCATCTTCTCTGGCACCCTGAGGATGAACCTGGACCCTTTCGACAGCCACAGCGATGAGGATTTGTGGCAGGCATTGGAGCACGCTCATCTCAAGACGTTTGTGACGGAGTTGCCTAGTCAGCTGGAGTACGAGTGTGGAGAAGGTGGACAAAACCTCAGGTAGGTCACGTGTAACTACCTATCTGTGACAAGCGTTAGACCACGCACACCTCACAAAGTTTGTCTCGTCGCTCACTAGTCAGCTGGAGTACGAGTGTGGAGAAGGTGGACAAACCTAAGGAAGGTTCAACGTCAGAAATCCTTCTCCACGGTTGCGACGGGTGCAGTGTTACATCGTGTACCTAGTGACTTTGTGTTGCAGTGTTCGGCAGAGGCAAGGGGTATGTCGATACACTGTTACATAGTATTAATAGTGACTTTGTGATGCAATATTACATCGTAAAACTAGTGACTTTGTGTTGCAGTGTTGGTCAGAGGCAACTGGTATGTCGACGCACTGTTACATAGTATTAATAGTGACTTTGTGATGCAATATTACATCGTAAAACTAGTGACTTTGTGTTGCAGTGTTGGTCAGAGGCAACTGGTATGTCGACGCACTGTTACATAGTATTAATAGTGACTTTGTGATGCAATATTACATCGTAAAACTAGTGACTTTGTGTTGCAGTGTTGGTCAGAGGCAAGGGGTATGTCGATACACTGTTACATAGTATTAATAGTGACTTTGTGATGCAATATTACATCGTAAAACTAGTGACTTTGTGTTGCAGTGTTGGTCAGAGGCAACTGGTATGTCGACGCACTGTTACATAGTATTAATAGTGACTTTGTGATGCAATATTACATCGTAAAACTAGTGACTTTGTGTTGCAGTGTTGGTCAGAGGCAACTGGTATGTCGACGCACTGTTACATAGTATTAATAGTGACTTTGTGATGCAATATTACATCGTAAAACTAGTGACTTTGTGTTGCAGTGTTGGTCAGAGGCAACTGGTGTGCCTGGCCCGGACTCTGCTCAGGAAAACCAAGATTCTGGTCCTAGACGAAGCTACAGCAGCAGTTGACATGGAGACCGATGATCTGATCCAGACCACAATCAAGACAGAGTTCAGGGACTCGACTGTGATCACCATAGCCCACCGACTCAACACCATCATGGACTACGACAGGTGAGTTGTGCATGTGGTTCACTATGATCACCGTAGCTCACCAACACCGTCATGGACTATGACAGGTGAGTTATGCATGTGGTTCACTGTGATCACCGTAGCTCACCAACACCGTCATGGACTACGACAGGTGAGTTATGCATGTGGTTCACTATGATCATCGTAGCTCACCAACACCATCATGGACTACGACAGGTGAGTTATGCATGTGGTTCACTGTGATCACCGTAGCTCACCAACACCGTCATGGACTATGACAGGTGAGTTATACATGTGGTTCACTATGATCACCGTAGCTCACCAACACCGTCATGGACTACGACAGGTGAGTTGTGCATGTGGTTCACTATGATCACTGCAGCTCACCAACACCATCATGGACTACGACAGGTGAGTTGAGCATGTGGTTTACTATGATAACCGTAGCTCACCAACACAATCATGGACTACGACAGGTGAGTTATGCATGTGGTTTACTATGATCGCCGTAGCTCACCAACACCGTCATGGACTACGACAGGTGAGTTATGCATGTGGTTCACTGTGATCATCGTAGCTCACCAACACCGTCATGGACTACGACAGGTGAGTTGAGCATGTGGTTTACTATGATAACCGTAGCTCACCAACACCGTCATGGACTACGACAGGTGAGTTATGCATGTGGTTCACTATGATCACCGTAGCTCACCAACACCGTCATGGACTACGACAGGTGAGTTATGCATGTGGTTCACTATGATCACCGTAGCTCACCAACACCTTCATGGACTACGACAGGTGAGTTCAGCATGTGGTTCACTATGATCACTGTAGCTCACCAACACCGTCATGGACTACGACAGCTGAGTTATGCATGTGGTTCACTATGATCATCGTAGCTCACCAACACCATCATGGACTACGACAGGTGAGTTATGCATGTGGTTCACTATGATCACCGTAGCTCACCAACACCGTCATGGACTACGACAGGTGAGTTGAGCATGTGGTTTACTATGATCGCCGTAGCTCACCAACACCGTCATGGACTACGACAGGTGAGTTGAGCATGTGGTTTACTATGATAACCGTAGCTCACCAACACCGTCATGGACTACGACAGGTGAGTTATGCATGTGGTTCACTATGATCACCGTAGCTCACCAACACCGTCATGGACTACGACAGGTGAGTTGAGCATGTGGTTTACTATGATAACCGTAGCTCACCAACACCATCATGGACTACGACAGGTGAGTTATGCATGTGGTTCACTATGATCACCGTAGCTCACCAACACCGTCATGTACTACGACAGGTGAGTTATGCATGTGGTTCACTATGATCACCGTAGCTCACCAACACCTCCATGGACTACGACAGGTGAGTTCAGCATGTGGTTCACTATGATCACTGTAGCTCACCAACACCGTCATGGACTACGACAGGTGAGTTATGCATGTGGTTCACTATGATCATCGTAGCTCACCAACACAATCATGGACTACGACAGGTGAGTTATGCATGTGGTTCACTATGATCTCCGTAGCTCACCAACACCGTCATGGACTACGACAGGTGAGTTGAGCATGTGGTTTACTATGATCACCGTAGCTCACCAACACCATCATGGACTACGACAGGTGAGTTATGCATGTGGTTCACTATGATCACCGTAGCTCACCAACACCGTCATGGACTACGACAGGTGAGTTGTGCATGTGGTTTACTATGATCGCCGTAGCTCACCAACACCGTCATGGACTACGACAGGTGAGTTGAGCATGTGGTTTGCTATGATAACCGTAGCTCACCAACACCGTCATGGACTACGACAGGTGAGTTATGCATGTGGTTCACTATGATCACCGTAGCTCACCAACACCGTCATGGACTACGACAGGTGAGTTGAGCATGTGGTTTACTATGATAACCGTAGCTCACCAACACCATCATGGACTACGACAGGTGAGTTGAGCATGTGGTTTACTATGATAACCGTAGCTCACCAACACCATCATGGACTACGACAGGTGAGTTATGCATGTGGTTCACTATGATCACCGTAGCTCACCAACACCGTCATGTACTACGACAGGTGAGTTATGCATGTGGTTCACTATGATCACCGTAGCTCACCAACACCTCCATGGACTACGACAGGTGAGTTCAGCATGTGGTTCACTATGATCACTGTAGCTCACCAACACCGTCATGGACTACGACAGGTGAGTTATGCATGTGGTTCACTATGATCATCGTAGCTCACCAACACCATCATGGACTACGACAGGTGAGTTATGCATGTGGTTCACTATGATCACTGTAGCTCACCAACACCGTCATGGACTACGACAGGTGAGTTGAGCAGGTGGTTTACTATGATCACCGTAGCTCACCAACACCATCATGGACTACGACAGGTGAGTTATGCATGTGGTTCACTATGATCACCGTAGCTCACCAACACCGTCATGGACTACGACAGGTGAGTTGTGCATGTGGTTTACTATGATCGCCGTAGCTCACCAACACCGTCATGGACTACGACAGGTGAGTTGAGCATGTGGTTTGCTATGATAACCGTAGCTCACCAACACCATCATGGACTACGACAGGTGAGTTATGCATGTGGTTCACTATGATCACCGTAGCTCACCAACACCATCATGGACTACGACAGGTGAGTTGAGCATGTGGTTTACTATGATAACCGTAGCTCACCAACACCATCATGGACTACGACAGGTGAGTTATGCATGTGGTTCACTATGATCACCGTAGCTCACCAACACCGTCATGGACTACGACAGGTGAGTTGAGCATGTGGTTTGCTATGATAACCGTAGCTCACCAACACCATCATGGACTACGACAGGTGAGTTATGCATGTGGTTCACTATGATAACCGTAGCTCACCAACACCATCATGGACTACGACAGGTGAGTTATGCATGTGGTTCACTATGATAACTGTAGCTCACCAACACCGTCATGGACTACGACAGGTGAGTTATGCATGTGGTTCACTATGATCACCGTAGCTCACCAACACCATCATGGACTACGACAGGTGAGTTATGCATGTGGTTCACTATGATCACCGTAGCTCACCAACACCATCATGGACTACGATAGGTGAGTTGAGCATGTGGTTTGCTATGATAACCGTAGCTCACCAACACCATCATGGACTACGACAGGTGAGTTGTGCATGTGGTTCACTGTGATCACCGTAGCTCACCAACACCGTCATGTACTACGACAGGTGAGTTGTGCTTGTGGTTCACTATGATCACCGTAGCTCACCAAAACCGTCATGGACTTTAATGACTACGTGACATGTGCATAAGTGGGGGACCTGTTATTGGGAGTTCCATAGATGATCTAACTTTATATTTAGTTGATGATTTATGTGATTCAAATGGATTTCTTTTGGTAAACCTTATGTTGCTGTTTCCAGAATCCTAGTGCTTGACCAAGGGCTGGTCAAAGAGTTCGACACACCGGCAGCTCTCCTGACAGATAAACAAAGCGTCTTCTATGGAATGGCCAAAGATGCAAACCTGGTGTAGATCTCGCCATTGTGGATCAGGTGTCATTAGACATCTTTGATTTGATTTTACGATATCAGTGATCAATTTATTGACAGCTTTCATCAATCTTGTGGGGCATGTTTCATCCACCTAAGGACATATCTGATCTGTCTCTGGACAACGATGATATAACTATTGACAGCTTTGATCCAGTTATGGGCAACATTCTCATCCTTATTTAGTCAGTGTACGGATATCCTTGATTCATATGAATACATCTTTGATACTTCCTTGGGCGTCTATAATTAACAAACCGATATTTCCTTGCATTACTCATGATTAAATGCTCTCTTCAAAGTATTGTCGATCCACATCTTTGCATCATTTCAAAATAGTTGTGGATAGTTATGCAGATAACTGACACGTGACATCTCTGTGGAATTGTTGCAGACATCTACTATCTATCGTCTTTATGAACCAGAAGTGTACGTGATCAACGCTGTGCCTTTGCTTGCAATATAAGCTACAGTATGAAATATTTCATGTTGAATATGCCATGTTCAGTTCTTCAATAGAAAGTGATTTGACTCCACACATTTACACTATAAAAATGGCCCAGAAATCACCAGGAACCAAAGTGAGGCCACCAGACTGGAGACCGTGGGGACGATACGTCTGCTATCTGCACGGCTCCCCAGCAGGATTTACACCATCCCTTCAGCAGCTTGTGATGGTACGCAATTTAGCCATCGGTTAAAATAAATGAATATATTACGTTTAAAAGTGAGGTATGAATAAATGTACTTTGAACGATGTGGTCTTACATGTCCTTTCATTAACCATCTAGGTTACAAATTATACATTACCAATATAAAATATAACTATTTAAACAATTCAAAATTTATCAAGAAGTATTTATCACGTATAAGTGGATGCTGACAAGAAATATTCTTAATGGCCCGAAGACAGGACAGGAAATCAGAAAAGATAATGAACTGTTTATGTTTAGATTGAGTATTTATATAACTGATACTGCTGTAAAAATTGAACTGTCATTGGGTAATCTGGATGATATGGTTCTGGATCCAAAGACTGTGGCATTAGCTACTCTGTCACCATCCTTGGACCCATCGCTAAATATAGATTTGTATGTATCGTAGTTGTTTCTTAATTGATTATATACTTGCTGATACATTATTTTATTAGTGTCTAATTTCTTAAGTTAAGTTAACGAGAGATCTACTTGTGGCTTTACCACTTGCCACTGAGGAGACGACATGATTTTGGTGGGAGAGTTTAATTTTGATCAGCAGAAAGGTCAGGTTTGATTCTTAATTCAAGGGGTGGAATAAGGGATTGTTTCTCATGATACTGATTCTCATACAGAGGAGTAAAAACGCACTCATGAACTGGATTCGATTAATTAGAAAAAACGTTTTGCCAGTCATTGTAATGGTAGGATTTTCCGCCGTTGTTTTAACGATGTGCGATACTAGCCAATATTAATACTCATCAATGAGTTAGCTTAAAACATTGGTTGAAGATTGTTACATACATAGATTATGATAGGAATTACATGTCATACAGGGGCAATTATTTTAATTACTTTTCAGAGGTTCAAGTTAATTTGTCAAAATAAAAGCAAATGACATTTAAAGTCTCTTGAGGAAACAATATATGAGCTGGACATCCTCATTGCTAACATCTATGTAAGATTTGGGGGTAAGACCTTTAGGCAAGAGGTAGGCATTTCCATAGGCATCAGCTGCGTTCCCTCTCTTGCTGATCTGGATGCCGGTTCACGAAAGCCTCTTAGCGTTACGACCTCCAAACCGCTACGACAGGGTTTACGACCCTCTTTAGGATCTCCTCACGACCGTTTCACGAAAGCCTCTTAGTGCTACGACCTCCTAACCGCTACGAAAGGGTTTACGACCCTCTTTAGGATCTCCTCACGACCGTTTCACGAAAGCCTCTTAGTGCTACGCCCTCCTAACCACTACGACAGGGTTTACGACCCTCTTTAGGATCTCCCTACGACCGTTTCACGAAAGCCTCTTACCGTTACGACCTCCTAACCGCTACGACAGGGTTTACGACCCTCTTTAGGATCTCCTCAAGACCGTTTCACGAAAGCATCTTAATAACGTCGTAAAGTCAATCTTAAACTAGGATGTCGCTACACCTTACGACATCGTATTTAACAAAGCAACGGGACCTCGAAGTAACACGGCACCTGTGAATTTGATCGGCTGATGATCAATCGGCATCGTTTTCTCATGGAGACAGTTATTGTAAACTATAAGAGGGTCTTAAAAGTCATGACATTGTTTACGACGTGGGTTAGGAGGCCCTGTTTCTTTATGCATATGAATCAGAATTTCTGATCGGATTGGCAAAGTCCAAACAAGGTGAAGAGGCAAAGAAGTTTATCTTAAGTGAGTGAGTGAGTGAGTGAGTGAGTGAGTGAGTTGGGTTTAACGCCGCTTTTAACATTATTCCAGTTATATCACGGCGTGTCAGCTTAATGTAGGAGGAAAGCCCGAAGTGATGCAGGTCTCAGACGTTTACCATTTCGGTGAAACCCATGAGCACGGGTATGGTGCTGACAAACCTAGAAACATAATCGGGGCGAACCGGGATTCGAACCCACAATCATAGGTTTCTGGCGTGCCCAAGGGATTCAACTCTGCTCTGCACAGTGAATCGCGGCGCCTCAGACGACTGGACCACCCGTGCCCCCTGTTTATCTTAAGCTTCCGGTATATCGATTATCTGATATAGCTAAAAGAATAACATAAAATAACCAATTCCCTTCCACAGGATTATCCACTTGAACTAACCAGGAGACTTATGAGACAGCTTCATCTGTTTCATAGTTAGATCTTATGCATACTTGGGCTCTCCTGAAATCGTTTATCCTTGGTCTAGGGGTAGAGCATCCGCCCGGAGAGCGGAAGGTCCGGAGTTCGATCCCCGACCGCGTCATACCAAAAGACGTTAAAAGATGGTACGTGTTGTTACCCTGTCTGGCGCTCGGCATTAAGGGGCTAAAACAAGGACTGGTCGGCTCGGAGTCAGTATACTGTGTCTGAGTGGGGTATTCATGTTAAACTGCGGCATGGTATCTCATTGAGTTAGCACTATAAATCGACATCAGTCCGGACTAGTACAAGCAGCCACACAAACACACACACGTACATGCACGTCGCTATATAAGTGCAATAATCTTTGACGCGACGTTAAACCCCATTTCACCTCACCTAACCTCACCTGAAATCGTTTACACACTTGTAATATCACCCTGGGGCCGATACAGCCTAGACCTAGGGGAAGTTTAATACCTCTCAAGATCAGTAAGTCAAATGACGAATGAGTCAAGCGAATCAAATAAGGGAAATGACTCTGTGTAGCTTGACAAGACCAAATATAAAATTTGTCAAGCCACACACAACCTGCTTGGGGAATCTGAGTGGGGGAGTGAGTTTCTGTTTGTTTGTTTGTCTGTTGTTTAACGACACACTCAGCAATATTCCAGCTATATGATGGCGGTCAGTAAATAATCGAGTCTGGACCAGTGACTGACATCATGAGCATCGAGCCCGTGTTGAGCCGGCGAGCCCGCGTTGAGATGGTAATTTGAATGCAGAACATGCTTTCACCTAACAGGCTGAATGGCTTTCATATTCCCCTGAGCGATGAAAATGATATATTGTTCATATATTGTTCGATAATGTCATGCGCTTTTTTTTAAAAAGTGCGCTTTAAACGTGACACGACATCATCAATATTAACGTCGACCAGACATATACTTTGTAGGGTCACACTGGTTCCAGCTGACCAGCAAGAGTTTCCGACAACCAGCAAGAGCGTCCGTCTACAAACAAGAGTGTCTGACAACAAACAAGGGCGTCCGACGACCAGCAAGAGTGTCCGACTACCAACAAGAGTGTCTGACAACAAACAAGAGTGTCCGACGACCAGCAAGAGTGTCCGACTTCCAGCAAGAGTGTCCAACGACCACCAAGAGTTTCCGACTACCAGCAAGAGTGTCCGTCTACAAACAAGAGTATCTGGCGACGAGCAAGAGTGTCCGACATCCAACAAGAGTGTCCAACGACCAGCAAGAGTGTCCGGCGACCAGCAAGAGTGTCTGACAACCAGCAAGAGTATCCGACGACCAGCAAGAGCGTCCGTCGACCAGCAAGAGTATCCGTCGACTAGCAAGAGTGTCTGACGACCAGCAAGAGTATCCGACGACCAGCAAGAGTATCCGACGACCAGCAAGAGCGTCCGTCGACCAGCAAGAGTATCCGACGACCAGCAAGAGCGTCCGTCGACCAGCAAGAGTGTCTGACGACCAGCAAGAGTATCCGACGACCAGCAAGAGTGTCCGGCGACCAGCAAGAGTGTCTGACGACCAGCAAGAGTATCCGACGACCAGCAAGAGCGTCCGTCGACCAACAAGAGCGTCCGACGTCCAACAGGAGCGTCCGGCGACCAACATTTTATATTTCAGGTGCAAAAGCGAGGGAGTTATGCTGCTTGTGACAGTTTTCACTTCCCCATTCGATTCACTACATTTATACATTTGGTACAAAACATGACACATCAAATTTCTTTTTCCTTGTGATCAAAGGACTCCGTTTGTTAAAACGATTGCAGATTTTTTTACACAGGAAGAACAACTTGTTTATGAAACCACCCAGTGAATTAACACGTACACATGGTTAGCACAATATGCTAACATGATGGTTGCACACAATACAGTAAGCTGTCAACGTCATGCAGTCATACAGAGAATGCGAAACCACCACGCAGACAATCAGTTACTTTTGTGAACATCATGCAAAGATACTGAGAAATGAATTCTTTTTAAAAAACACATCCCACAAGCAAAGACAATAATGTCTTAACATCATGCTGACATAAGGTGATATGAACACATCATGCATATTGTCAAGTACATACACAATGATGATACAGTTGATGCTGGGTATAGCTCTTACGTCGTTCTGAAATACATGCATATTATCATTCATTAGATTCAAACGAAGCATGTTGATTGCGAGTGAGTGAGTGAGTTGAGCTCAACGCCGATTTGTACATTATTCCAGACTGGTAATATCACGGCGTGGCAGCTTGATGTAGGAGGAGTGAGTGAGTGAGTTTGGCTTAATGCCGCTTTGAACAGTATTCCAGTTCTATCACGGCGTGTCAGCTTGATTGACATCATGAGCATCGATATAGGCAATTGGGTCACGATGACACCCGATTCCGTTAGTCACCTCTAATCCCTATTTTCACGGGACACAAAGTCATGTGACTACTAGCCACATACCGTTACATGTTTCCCGGTTATTGATCATCCAAACGATTTCAAATATGTCAGACATTTTCCCCGGTAATATATTACTGTGGATAAGCCGGAAGTTTGCAACATATGAACTGCATGCACGTCAAGCGATCCGAAACAGCACAACGAAGTCACTTGTGAGATCGAGTGTTACCGACATGTTCGTCAGTTTGACAGGGACTGCGGGGCTATGTGAAAAACATGCTTCAACATGGCACATAAGTACATCGGAATAACGCTCAGGTAACTTTACTCGGATGGATGGATGTTAGATGAGTATGGATGGATGGGTGGGTGGAGCAATTATGGTTGGTGGATGGATGGGTGATGGATGTGTATCGGACGGATGGATGATGGATGGATGGATAGGTATAGGATGGATGGGCGAGTGGATGGATGGATGGATGGATGGATGGATGGATAGATGGATGGATGGTTGAGTTAGTGAGTGGCTTGATAGGTATAGGATGGATTGGTGGGTGAACGAGTGGTTGGATGGACTGATAGATGAATAGACGGATGGATGAATAGACGCATGGATGGATGGATACTGTATGCACCGACAAATGGACGGCCCATGAACAGCCCACCCTTCTTACAGAATTTGGGTATCAACAATTTTCAAAATATGTTAATACCACTGCACTGTATGTGTATTTATATTTCTGTCATTTTTAACGTAGAATTAACTCGATGTATTGACTGATGCACCTCCTAGTATACCCACCTGCATCTTACTCTTTCAGCCAAGTGTACATCAGTGTGACTCAGACAGAAACTTCCAATTCCTCTTACGCCTTAGGTATGTAACCTTTTGAGAATATCTGCATCACGCCCGTTCATCGTCCCATATGACACCATCCCAACTCACTCACACACTCCCATATGACACCATCCCAACTCACTCACACACTCCCATATGACACCATCCCAACTCACTCACACACTCCCATATGACACCATCCCAACTCACTCACACACTCCCATATGACACCATCCCAACTCACTCACACACTCCCATATGACACCATCCCAACTCACTCACACACTCCCACATGGCACCATCCCAACTCACTCACACACTCCCACATGACACCATCCCAACTCACTCACACACTCCCATATGACACCATCCCAACTCACTCACACACTCCCACATGGCACCATCCCAACTCACTCACTCACTCCCATATGACACCATCCCAACTCACTCACACACTCCCACATGGCACCATCCCAACTCACTCACACACTCCCACATGACACCATCTCAACTCACTCACACACTCCCACATGACACCATCCCAACTCACTCACACACTCCCACATGACACCATCCCAACTCACTCACACACTCCCATATGACACCATCCCAACTCACTCACACACTCCCACATGGCACCATCCCAATCACTCACACACTCCCACATGGCACCATCCCAACTCACTCACACACTCCAACATGACACCATCCCAACTCACTCACACACTCCCACATGACACCATCCCAACTCACTCACACACTCCCACATGGCACCATCCCAACTCACTCACACACTCCCACATGGCACCATCCCAACTCACTCACACACTCCCACATGGCACCATCCCAACTCACTCACACACTCCCACATGGCACCATCCCAACTCACTCACACACTCCCACATGGCACCATCCCAACTCACTCACACACTCCCACATGGCACCATCCCAACTCACTCACACACTCCCATATGACACCATCCCAACTCACTCACACACTCCCATATGACACCATCCCAACTCACTCACACACTCCCACATGGCACCATCCCAACTCACTCACACACTCCCACATGACACCATCCCAACTCACTCACACACTCCCACATGGCACCATCCCAACTCACTCACACACTCCCACATGGCACCATCCCAACTCACTCACACACTCCCACATGGCACCATCCCAACTCACTCACACACTCCCACATGGCACCATCCCAACTCACTCACACACTCCCACATGGCACCATCCCGCCAGGATGAGTGAGTTACTTTTCACGAGGCGTTAATCCAAATTCACACACTCGTTTTGAAAATCATACACAGGAATGATATTGTATTTCGTTTCAATGAACAACTGGAACAATGTTTCCTTTACCCGTGTACTTCCATGTCTACTGCGACCTTACGTTCCTCATACCGGCTAGATAGTAAGTAAAATATACAGAATTGAGTTGATAAGAACGTAGAATTTTCATTTCAGTTGAAAAGAAAATCTCTTGGTTTTGTAGTACATCATGACAGAACGCTGTGTTTCCCCAGGATAACTCGTTTTAAAACTGGTTACTTATAAGAATTTTGTTCCTCGAATCGACGTAAGACGTACAAATACTAGTTTACATGGCGGTGGACAGAGGCTAATCGATAGTCAGTGTGTATGTACAACACACGTATCATCAGGTAGTCAGTGTATATGTACAACATATGTATCATCAGGTAGTTAGTGTATATAAACAACACACGTATCATCAGGTAGTCAGTGTATATGTACAACATATGTATCATCAGGTAGTTAGTGTATATGTACAACACACATATCATCAGGTAGTCAGTGTATATGTACAACACATGTATCATCAGGTAGTTAGTGTATATGTACAACACATGTATCATCAGGTAGTTAGTGTATATGTACAACACATGTATCATCAGGTAGTTAGTGTATATGTACAACACATGTGTCATCAGATAGTCAGTGTATATGTACAACACATGTATCATCAGGTAGTTAGTGTATATGTACAACGCATGTATCATCAGGTAGTTAGTGTATATGTACAACACATGTATTATCAGTTAGTTAGTGTATATGTACAACACATGTATCATCAGGTAGTTAGTGTATATGTACAACGCATGTATCATCAGGTAGTTAGTGTATATGTACAACACATGTATTATCAGTTAGTTAGTGTATATGTACAACACATGTATCATCAGGTAGTTAGTGTATATGTACAACACATGTATCATCAGGTAGTTAGTGTATATGTACACCACATGTATCATCAGGTAGTTAGTGTATATGTACAACACATGTGTCATCAGATAGTCAGTGTATATGTACAACACATGTATCATCAGGTAGTTAGTGTATATGTACAACGCATGTATCATCAGGTAGTTAGTGTATATGTACAACACATGTATTATCAGTTAGTTAGTGTATATGTACAACACATGTATCATCAGGTAGTTAGTGTATATGTACAACACATGTATCATCAGGTAGTCAGTGTATATGTACAACACATGTATCATCAGGTAGTTAGTGTATATGTACAACACACATATCATCAGGTAGTCAGTGTATATGTACAACACATGTATCATCAGGTAGTTAGTGTATATGTACAACACATGTATCATCAGGTAGTTAGTGTATATGTACAACACATGTATCATCAGGTAGTTAGTGTATATGTACAACACATGTGTCATCAGATAGTCAGTGTATATGTACAACACATGTATCATCAGGTAGTTAGTGTATATGTACAACGCATGTATCATCAGGTAGTTAGTGTATATGTACAACACATGTATTATCAGTTAGTTAGTGTATATGTACAACACATGTATCATCAGGTAGTTAGTGTATATGTACAACACATGTATCATCAGGTAGTCAGTGTATATGTACAACACATGTATCATCAGGTAGTTAGTGTATATGTACAACACACGTATTATCAGGTAGTCAGTGTATATGTACAACACACGTATCACCAGGTAGTCAGTGTATATGTGCAACACATGTATCATCAGATAGTCAGTGTATATGTACAACACATGTATCATCAGATAGTCAGTGTATATGTACAACACATGTGTCATCAGATAGTCAGTGTATATGTACAACACATGTGTCATCAGATAGTCAGTGTTTATGTACAACACATGTGTCATCAGATAGTCAGTGTATATGTACAACACATGTGTCATCAGATAGTCAGTGTATATGTACAACACATGTTTCATCAGGTAGTCAGTGTATATGGACAACACATGTATCATTACGTACTTATTGTATATGTACAACACATGTATCATCAGGTAGTTAGTGTATATGTACAACACATGTATCATCAGGTAGTCAGTGTATATGTACAACATATGTATCATCAGGTAGTCAGTGTATATGTACAATACATGTATCATCAGGTAGTCAGTGTATATGTACAACACATGTATCATCAGGTAGTTAGTGTATAATTACAACACATGTATCATCAAGTAGTCAGTGTATATGTACAACACACATATTATCAGAGAGTCAGTGTATATGTACAACACATGTATCATCAGGTAGTCAGTGTATATGTACAACATATGTATCATCAGGTAGTCAGTGTATATGTACAAAACATGTATCATAAGGTAGTCAGTGCATCTGTACAACACACGTATTATCAGGTAGTCAGTGTATATGTACAACACATGTATCATCAGGTAGTTAGTGTATATGTACAACACATGTATCATCAGGTAAACAGTGTATATGTACAACACATGTATCATCAGGTAGTCAGTGTATATGGACAACACATGTATCATTACGTACTTATTGTATATGTACAACACTATATCACCAGGAAGCCAGTGTTTATGTACATCAAATGTTTCATCAGGTAGTCAGTGGATATGTACAACACATGTATCACCAGGTAGTCAGTGTATATGCACAACACATGTATTATCAGGTAGTCAGTGTATATGTACAACACATGTATCATCAGGTAGTCAGTGTATATGTACAACACATGTATCATCAGGTAGTTAGTGTATATGTACAACACATGTATCATCAGGTAGTTAGATTATATGTACAACACATGTATCATCAGGTAGTCTGTGTATATGTACAACACATGTATTATCAGGTAGTCAGTGTATATATGTACAACACATGTATCATCAGGTAGTCAGTGTATATGCACAACACATGTGTTATCAGGTAGTCAGTGTATATGTACAACACATGTATCGTCAGGTGGTTTGTGTATATGCACAACACATGTATCATCAGGTAGTCAGTGTATATGTACAACACATGTATCATCAGGTAGTCAGTGTATATGTACAACACATGTATCGTCAGGTAGTCAGTGTATATGCACAACACATGTATCATCAGGTAGTCAGTGTATATGTACAACACATGTATCATCAGGTAGTTAGTGTATATGTACAACACATGTATCATCAGGTAGTCAGTGTATATGTACAACATATGTATCATCAGGTAGTCAGTGTATATGTACAAAACATGTATCATAAGGTAGTCAGTGCATCTGTACAACACACGTGTTATCAGGTAGTCAGTGGATATGTACAACACATGTATCATCAGGTAGTTAGTGTATATGTACAACACATGTATCATCAGGTAAACAGTGTATATGTACAACACATGTATCATCAGGTAGTCAGTGTATATGGACAACACATGTATCATTACGTACTTATTGTATATGTACAACACTATATCACCAGGAAGCCAGTGTTTATGTACATCACATGTTTCATCAGGTAGTCAGTGTATATGTACAACACATGTATCACCAGGTAGTCAGTGTATATGCACAACACATGTATTATCAGGTAGTCAGTGTATATGTACAACACATGTATCATCAGGTAGTCAGTGTATATGTACAGCACATGTATCATCAGGTAGTCAGTGTATATGTACAACACATGTATCATCAGGTAGTTAGATTATATGTACAACACATGTATCATCAGGTAGTCTGTGTATATGTACAACACATGTATTATCAGGTAGTCAGTGTATATATGTACAACACATGTATCATCAGGTAGTCAGTGTATATGCACAACACATGTGTTATCAGGTAGTCAGTGTATATGTACAACACATGTATCGTCAGGTGGTTTGTGTATATGCACAACACATGTATCATCAGGTAGTCAGTGTATATGTACAACACATGTATCATCAGGTAGTCAGTGTATATGTACAACACATGTATCGTCAGGTAGTCAGTGTATATGCACAACACATGTATCATCAGGTAGTCAGTGTATATGTACAACACATGTATCATCAGGTAGTCAGTGTATATGTACAACACATGTATCGTCAGGTAGTCAGTGTATATGCACAACACATGTATCATCAGGTAGTCAGTGTATATGTACAACACATGTATCATCAGGTAGTCAGTGTATATGTACAACACATGTATCATCAGGTAGTCAGTGTATATGTACAACACATGTATCATCAGGTAGTCAGTGTATATGTACAACACATGTATCATCAGGTAGTCAGTGTATATGCACAACACAAGTATTATCAGGTAGTCAGTGTATATGCACAACACATGTATCATCAGGTGGTTTGTGTGTATGAACAACACATGTATCGTCAGGTAGTAACTGTAGTGTACAACTTAAGGAATATGCATAATACAGATGCATCGCCAGTTGGTTAGTGTTTAAGCACATCACCGAGTAGTCAGTACAAACAAGACATAAAGTTAATATTTTAAGAAGGATACTAAGTTGAAATTTCAAGATTCATACTAAGATGAAATTTCAAGATACATACTACATTGAAATATCAAGATAATAAGTTGAAATTTCAAGATTTATACTAAGATGAAATTTCAAGATACAAAGTTGATATTTCAAGATACATACTAAGATGAAATTTCAAGGTACTAAGTTAATATTTCAAGATACTAAGTTGAAATTTCAAGATTTATACGAAGATGAAATTTCAAGATACAAAGTTGATATTTCAAGATACATACTAAGATGAAATTTCAAGGTACTAAATTGAAATTTCAGGATACTAAGTTGAAATTTCAAGATTCATACTAAGATGAAATTTCAAGGTACTAAGTTGATATTTCAAGATACTAAGTTGAAATTTCAAGATACATACTAAGTTGAAATTTCAAGATATATACTGAGTTGAAATTTCAAGATATATACTGAGTTGAAATTTCAAGATATATACTGAGTTGAAATTGCAAGATATATACTGAGTTGAAATTTCAAGATATATACTGAGTTGAAATTTCAAGATACTAAGTTGAAATTTCAAGATACATGCTAAGATGAAATTTCAAGATACTAAGTTGATATTTCAAGATACATACTAAGATGAAATTTCAAGGTACTAAATTGAAATTTCAGGATACTAAGTTGAAATTTCAAGATTCATACTAAGATGAAATTTCAAGGTACTAAGTTGATATTTCAAGATACTAAGTTGAAATTTCAAGATACATACTAAGTTGAAATTTCAAGATATATACTGAGTTGAAATTTCAAGATATATACTGAGTTGAAATTTCAAGATATATACTGAGTTGAAATTGCAAGATATATACTGAGTTGAAATTTCAAGATATATACTGAGTTGAAATTTCAAGATACTAAGTTGAAATTTCAAGATACATGCTAAGATGAAATTTCAAGATACTAAGTTGATATTTCAAGATACTAGGTTGAAATTTCAAGATTCATACTAAGATGAAATTTCAAGGTACTAAGTTGATATTTCAAGATACTAAGTTGAAATTTCAAGATACATACTAAGTTGAAATTTCAAGATATATACTGAGTTGAAATTTCAAGATATATACTGAGTTGAAATTTCAAGATATATACTGAGTTGAAATTGCAAGATGTATACTGAGTTGAAATTTCAAGATACTAAGTTGAAATTTTAAGATTCATACTAAGTTGAAATTTCAAGATACTAAGTTGAAATTTCAAAATACATACTAAGATGAAATTTCAAGATACTAAGTTGATATTTCAAGATACTAAGTTGAAATTTTAAGATTCATCCTAAGTTGAAATTTCAAGATACATACTAAGTTGAAAATTCCAAGATACTAAGTTGAAATTTCAAAACATGCATGTTTCTGTTCACAGGGTCAAACGACTGCTCTAAAGATTGCCGTTTACCCACCGGTGTCGCAGTCACCCTTGTCATCATCAACGCCGTTGCCATAGTGACGTATCTGTGGAAGAGACGCCAGGCATGGCATGAACAGAAACTGTCGGAACATCCCCCAGACGTTGTTGGGATGACAGACGACAGTGCGTCTGACTTTGAGTATGCCACCGTTGCTGACGTTACCACTGCCGCGGAAGAAAAGCCTAGCCAAGTTGTGGTTGGGGCGTCAGCATCTCGCGAGGTCATCTTAGTCAATCAAACCTATGTCTCGGCCGGACGATACATGAAGAGCGGAACACCTACAGATGGTAGCAGGCCACGAACCTGCGGGGAATTCAGGAACAAGCAGGCCGATGAAGCTGGGCATTACGTCAACGTTGCGAGTCGTGCACGTAGTAAAGACACTGTTGAAACAAATAAACCAGGACAAGACACACCTGCGCAAGACATACTTGATCAAGACCTATCGGAGCTAGACACATCCGAGCAAGATACATCGGATACAGACATACAGGAACTAGACACACCTGTGCAAGACACACTTGATGAAGGCACACCGGAGCGAGACACATTTGAGCAAGACACACTTTATCAGGACATACCGGAGCTAGACACAACTGTGCAAGACACACTTGATGAAAGCATGCCGCAGCTAGACACTTCTGAGCAAGACACACATTATCAGGACATTCCGGAGCTAGACACAACTGTAAAAGACACACTTGATGAAGGCATGCCCGAGCTTGACACATTTGAGCAAGATACACATTATCAGGAGATACCGGAGCAAGACACATCTGATACAGACACATCTGAGCAAGACTCGCTTTATCAAGAGATACCGGAGCTAGACACACCTGGACAAGACACATCTGATACAGACACACCGGAGCTAGAACCACTTAGAGCAAGACACATCTGATACAGATACCGGAGCTGGACACATCTGAGCAAGACAGACTTTATTATTATGGTGATCGTGAGGTATAAATCACTATATCTGTCTTTGAAGTATGAATGCAAGGGTTCACTTATCTTTGATTTCAATCTTCTTCGCGTATCGCTTCGTGGTCGTGACCCTAACAGCGTCACGTGACATCCGCCAACTGTTAATTTTATACATCCAACACCTGCAATGTGCGGACATTGAAAGCAGAGGTCCTTACAATGATGTTCATGTGTGACCTTACTTCGCAGGATACTTCCTGGTATATGTTTTGGTTTCAACATTTATTCACAAGTAGTGCACGGCGTTCAGCTGCAAGTTCTCTCTACTGAGCCTCGCCTCTCCACGGCATTGATAAATATCAAAATCACGGTCCCACACACGCATGCACACGCGCGCACACGCACGCATATGCACGCACACGCAGGCACACACACACACACATACCCACGCACGCACATACGCACGAGCTTGCACGCACGTACGTACGCACACACACGCACACATATATACGCACTCACGCACCCACGCACCCACGCACCCACACAATACAACATGACGAGGGCACGGGTGGCCCAGTCGTCTAAGGCGCCGCGATTCGCTGTGCAGAGTTGCGTCCCTTAGGCACGCCAGAAACCTATGAATTACGGTTCGCCCCGATTATGTTTCTAGGTTTGTCAGCACCATACCCGTGCTCGTGGGTTTCACCGAAGTGGTCAACGCCTGAGGCCTGCATCACTTCGGGCTTTCCTCCCACATTAAGCTGACACACCGTGATATAACTGGAATAATGTTAAAAGCGGCGTTAAACCCAACTCACTCACTCACTCACTCACTCACTACAACAATAACATCAAACTTACATCGGTGATACATGGTCTATGTAGTTTAACAGAATGGACTGTTTCATGTAATTGCAGCATACATATAAATATATATGACGGCCATGATGTAGCAGAGGACTGTTAACAATACAATTTGAGAGTATGAACCCCGGACACTATCAAGACTGGATCCGCACAAACAGTGAAACATGTGTGGTATAAACAATATGTATAATCGACAGATACTAGTATATGGTATAGCTAACCTGGGAATTATCCCGGTTACATCTGGCGTGTGTGTCATGTGTGACAACGACTGTGATGATATTGTGTATCACAAACTTGGAACTGTGATAGGCTTACAGTGAGTGAGTGAGTATGGTTTTACGCCGCTTTTAGCAATAGTCCAGCAATATCATGGCGGGGACACCATAAATGGGCTTCACACATTGTACCCATGTCGGGAATCGAACCCAGGTCTTCGGCGTGACGAGCGAACGCTTTAACCACTAGGCTGTCCGACCGCCCCTTGTGATAGGCTTACAGCACAGCGGAATATTCTGTCTGAGAAACTGTTTGACCACCTGTCATTAAAACAGTACCTAAAATAGCAGGTTGTGTTTACAATGAAGTAGGGGCGGTCGGGTAGCCTAGTGGTCTAAGCGTTCGCTCGTCACGCCTAAGACCCGGGTTCGATTCCCGACATGGGTACAACATATTAAGCCCATTTCTGGTGTCCCCCGCCGTGATATTGCTGGAATATTACCAAAAGCGGCGTAAAACCATACTCACTCACTCACTCACTACAATGGGGTAAAGAAGTGACACCCCTTGTGGCCGGTATGTCGCCTGATACGTGTTCACAATCAATAAACAACTTGCAGCAGGAAGTCAGGTGATGGCAGCTGCAATCTATCCTGTATCTAACACATCATGTTAAGATGTGCATGTAAATACTGATATTGTAAATCTTTCCATACTCCCCGAAACTAATGGAGGAAATAAAGATTGTTCATTAATAGCGCCTGACAAGGCTGCTTGGTTTGTATATTGCCCAGGAGGCTGAGAATGAAAATCAAATGCACGCTGATCCAATGAGTGTTTCGAGGCAAGCGATGTATAAGTATTATAAAAAAGATTATACATACATACATACATACATACATACATACATACATACATACATACATACATACATACATACATACATACATACATACTTACATACATACATACATACATACATACATACATACATACATACATACATACATACACACATACATACATACATACATACATACAAAAACACATACATACATACATACATACATACATACATACATACATACATACATACATACATACATACATACATACATACAAAAACACATACATACTTACATACATACATACATACATACATACACACATACATACATACATACATACATACAAAAACACATACATACTTACATACATACATACATACATACATACACACATACATACATACATACATACATACAAAAACACATACATACATACATACATACATACAAAAACACATACATACATACATACATACATACATACATACATACATACACACACACATACATACATACATACATACATACATACATACAAAAACACATACATACTTACATACATACATACATACATACATACATACATACATACATACATACATACATACAAAAACACATACATACATACATACATACATACATACATACATACCTACACACACATACCTACCTATCTACCTACCTACCTACCTACCTACCTACCTACCTACATACATACATACATACATACATACATACCTACACACACACATACCTACCTATCTACATACATACATACATACATACATACATACATACATACATACATACATACATACATACATTACCAGGTACCACAGTAGCCCAAACCCCACGTTTGAAAGTCGGATGTAAGAAAATAAAGCGACAAAACCTTTTCGAGTTGATTGAACGATTCGGACTATATCATGAGCATGTGTTTATGAATCACTATGAAATAGTGATGATACCAGGTGTTCGAGAAAAAGTGAGCATATCCTGCGTCGGCACGCGTCAAAACACATCCATATGCAAGTCAATTGTTCACCTAAATGAACACGGGAATATATTGTACGAGTCAAAATATGGAATTGCAGATGTATCACATTGGGGACAGGACATTTATTCTAAAACTCTTGCTTGTGTTAAAATTTCAAAGAGTAGCATCTGAGATTATTTTAACAGTCTCAGTGGTATACGACAAGGGTGCGTTTTGAGTCCTCTTTTGTTTTCGTTATTCATAAATCAGTTGGTAGCGGACGCCCAGCACTGTGGTGGTAGAGGGATATTTGTACATGAGCATTTACTGGAATTGGTTCTTCTCAAGTCAAAATAGGGAGTTGCATCGGACATCATTTTTGTCACAGAAGTGCCAAATTGGGTAACGCCATCCACATATCTACCATAACACTTTTTTCAAGCTTTATTGAAGCCTTGAATGTTGAAACAACCTTTTAGCAAGAGTAGTATGGGGCTCTTTCAAATCTTGTTAGAAAGACCATGCTCGATTACACCTCACAGTTGTGAAATGAAGACACCTGAGGCTTACAGTCTCGTGGAAAGTCTATTGTCACTCTGAATTTTTATGCGTAGATCTAAATGTGAAACAGGCGAGGCGGTCTCACTGGTCTCCTTTATTTCTAGTTCAGGTGCGTGAATCAGTGGAAGGAAATTAGCTATTTGATTGTCCTTCTCGAGAAATGTGTAAAATGAATCTCTTTCATACTATGCAGTGTATAGTATACAAACAATGCCTGTGGTATATATGTCAGGGGTTCCCCACTATTCCCTGAAATGCAGTCCTCCACGTCACACATGTTACCTCAAGGAAGAACACATAACAGGTGCGGGGCGGTCGGGTAGCCTAGTGGTTAAAGCGTTCGCTCGTCGCGCCGAAGACCCGGGTTCGATTCCCGACATGGGCACAATGTGTGAAGCCCATTTCTGGTGTCCCCGCCGTAATATTGCTGGACTATTGCTAAAAGCGGCGTAAAACCATACTCACTCACTATAACAGGTGCGGGAATGGAAGCAAACCACATTAATTATGTTTCACATAACGACATTTGCTTGATCCATGTCATCGTATCCCAATTGCGTGGATCGATGCTCATGATATCCATCACTGGATTGTCTGGTCCAGACTCGATTATTTACAGACCGCCGTCATATAGCTGGAAAATTGCTGAGTGTGGCGTTAAACAACAAATAAACAAAACAAAACATACCCATCAGTAAAAGACCGTGGTAAGATATGTTACTAGTGAATCGTCTTCTGGTTTTCAACACAGTGTGGCAGTGTGGGTTCGAATCCCGCAAGGGACTTGACCCAAAAAATTACAAAAATCTTTACTTTACTAAGAAAGTGTTTTCCAAGATGTAACATTTGTTATTTAATATACACAACAGTCCGTTTCATAAACGTATTATGATTTTCAATACACATTCCTTGTTCAATCACACAGATAGATACCTTAACACAGATGCATCAGGACTTGGCCTCCTCTGCCCAGACATTGGTTAAAATGGGAACCCTTCAAGGCTGGTGAGCTAAGGTGCAAGTAACACACCTCTCTCCTTCGTGACACCAAGGAAGACACCTGCTGCCCCCTGCAGCATACACGAGAAAACACGTCAAAACACGTGTATATTAGCTACCAACCATCAGTGATCAACACTACATCGGGCGATCTCACCATATCTAATATATCAAGGTACGAAGACATGCATCAACCAAGTCAGCGAGTGAAGGTCCCAAAATGCTGGCAAGGTCCTGACATGCAATATCATTGTTGGAATGCAAATTCCCTGTCCATGTTTTATGAGATTTATTTCACATTACGTGCTTAGATTTGACAACAGTCCCTACCGGACAGGCGGGCGTAATGGGTATTAACGTTGTAGTATGTGCTGGCTTTGAAGACATTACTTGGGCAGAGCTTCTGACATTCGCTCTATCATAGATCCTGTCAATATTATCCACTTCCTAAATCTGCATCAAGCTATGACCAGCTGACACACACACTGTTCCGTTGTCTCAGCTGTTGGGAAGCAGTCCTGGTTAATGTCATTCAAGTTTCCCTAATGTCTAGACGGTGATGATTTCATATGGTACTTGAGAGGCATTGTTACAACTTTAGTTTCAGTGACGCTTTTTGCGTTCCCGTCATGAACAGGCTAGATACTGGATAGAGAATACCAATTGATAGTGGCCGGTCTACCACACTTCCGCCCTACACAAGAACCCTGTTGGGATTCCTGATCAGCCTAATCTCAAAAGTCTGATAAAGATGGAATTGGCAGGTTCGAATCTTGTACCGGGCTGAACGTGTTGTCATGCCCCGACAAGGTGGGGCGTTCGCCGTGTTCTCGGTAAACTCAAGGTGAGGTGAGGTGAGGTGAGGTGAGGTGAGGTGGTGGGGCTGGGCTGGGCTGGGCGGGGCTGGGCGGGGCGAGGAGAGGAGAGGAGAGGAGAAGCAAGTTAAGGTGAAGTTGGGTTTAAAGTCGCTTTCCAGATTATTGGACCTGTATAGCGATTTGCATGCACGTGTGTGCGTGGCTGCTTGTACTAATCCGAAGCTATACGGGTTGCCATGTGCTAGCCCACTGAGATACCATGCTGCAGTTCAACATAAATACCCCACTCAGACACTTTGTACTGACTCAGAGCCGACCAGTCCTTGTTCTATCCCCTTAATGCCGAGCGCCTGGCAGGGTAACAACAAGTATCATCTTTTAAGCATATCATTATACATATCGTCAAGCATATCGTCATGCATATCGTCAATCATATCGTCATGCATATCGTCAAGCATATCGTCAAGCATATCGTCATGCATATCGTCAAGCATATCGTCAAGCTTTTCGTTGTGCATATCGTCAAGCATATCGTCATGAATATCGTCAAGCATATCGTCATGCATATCGTCAAGCATATCGTCATGCATATCGTCAAGCATATCATCACACGATATCGTCCTTCATATCATCATGTATATGGTGATTCATGTCACCATACGTATGGTCATGCGTGGCACCGAGGACAGTGATTCACAACGTGCACGGAGGGAGAGATGGTTTATGTGCTGCTAACTACGGGTTTGCTGATGACGAGCAGATGTCTCAGCCCAGGGTGAGCGTGAATCAGGTTTGTTTGTTTGTTTGTTTGCTGTAGGGTGGATGATTTAAAGGAGCATCTGCGGTAGGAACTACCGCACTCTAGTGGGTGGAGCTTATACGAGTGATCTGACAGGGCAATATGACGTCATGATAACACACACATTTCGTTGGTTAATGAGTAAACGGGTGACGTCATGTAAACACCCACCCACGTGGACCGTTTGACAACAAGGACGTAAGTCTTAATGGTAAAAAATATCTATCTAACGATTCCAAGACTATTCAACAAAGGTCTTTAGGTCTTTGGTTTCAAAACCTACCTGCTATGTCGTCTTCACATATTCATAAAATGATACCGCGGAATGTCCACGATTTATCCAACACAGTTAAGCACAGAAATTATAGATGTTCTCTAGATCTCTGGACGAGAACGAAATACGTTTGCCGTGATGAATATGAGCAGTGTAATTGAACAAAAAACATAATAAATGTTGCGGCACCAATCGTTATCCTGTGGTGTACGGTATATCTGTTGTTTATAAATTAAAGCATTTCTCACATATATACGGTAATCGGTGATTTCAACAATGTTTTTCTTCGTTGTGTTGGTCTTGCCTCATCTGGAATCTGGATGACAACGATCGTGTAAAAAACCCTGGTAATGGTCAAAATATTTTTCAAAGTAGTTTTTTGTCGTTTCCGTGACATTTTTTCATTGCCCAGTAGCAATGTATTTTTGCAAAGTCTCACTTGTCCGATGAAGCTCCTCATGCCGAACTTACTCGATCCGTGAAACTTGGCGGGTCCCAGTGACCCAGATCCCTGTTGATTGGCATGCCAAGTGTCATTTGCATAAGGTCATCCATATGTTTTGTATGTGTTTCTCCCCTCAAGCCTAAACTAACCAGAGAGCGGGCGGACGAGATAAAATATATTACTTATAAAAAAATGTCTTTAAAAAATTGTGTAAGTTATTTTATGACATTTAAAAAAAACACTTGGTACTAGAATCTAATTAATTTATGATGTAGATCGATTCGCTTTGCTTCGAAAGCGAATTTTTGATAAACAGCCGAACAAAGATAAAGTTGATCTGGTTCTTTTATGCCGGTGCAATGGTAGATCTAGTAGTATTTCTTTTATTAGATCGGTGCGCAATTTTCAACAGCGGCAGCAAAATTAAGACACGAAAACATTATATTATTTCACGCCGGAATGGAAATAAAAATATTGAAATACGGACAGCCTCACAGAATTCGAAAGGATGTTCTAATGATTAAGTGTTCACATTAATTCTGTCATGTGCGAGAAATTGATTTCAACAATATGTTTAGGTCGCTGGCTGCACGGATCATCCTCTCTTGTAAACTACTTCGGCTTGAACACATGTTTTGTCTCGAAGCTCAAAGCGACAATGTTTCTCTCAGATACATTTTTTTCGCCATCCATGACGAGCATCTGTCATAATGTGCCTCAACAATCTTCCTGGTCAGCTGAATTCAACAATGTAATACACACGGCCTCCTTCACGGCGTCATCACAAGATTCCTTCCAAATACCCACCACGTGATCAGGGTTACGACCTTGGGATGAATTAATAAATTAATTTGCACTTTTAGAAAAGATTTTTTTCGTGAAAATCATTATTAAAAAATATCCTGTACATGGTACTTTTGAACTGCACTGCGGATTTCTTTTATTACTTTCTAAACCTTTTTGTTTTCCCCTTTCTGACCACGCGATCTCCTAGCAACCACTGCCCATGAGCGCATGGAGTTGCTGCTTACAACTGTCAAGAACTTTGCAATTTCGCTTGTCTTCAATATGAGCAACAAAACATTTTCACATAAATCCTAATTTGACAGAGTTGTTCGAGATAATCAGGGAGCCTTGGGTCATTTCGATTATAACATTGGTGACTTAATCGTCGAGAAAGTTCAAATTCAAGATGACATCATTCCAGTTCACAACTCGAATCGACAAGATGGCGCCTCTCTTCCCGCCCTTGCAAGTGCAACAGAAACTTTGACAAATTCAGTGCCGATTCTTGGGATTAGTGAATCAGTGTCTCAGCGAGATTTCATTGTGGAACCAGATGAAGCCGAATATGTATGTTCACACTTCTTTTGTCAACCATGCGTGACATTGCACAGGCAATCGCAGTTAGGGAATGGTGAGGCCATCATGTTGCAGAAATTCGTCGATTCGAACACATTGCTTCAGGACTGAGCTAAATAAACGAAGTGTTTGGAGAGATCGCAGATACTTGGACTTGAAGAAACGGATATTAAACGTTTCAGCAGATGAAGGATTTGTGTGGACAAAACGGGAAAGGGATCCCAGATTGTATTTCAAAACTTGTGCACGAAGTGTATCCAAATACCCCGAACAAAAAATACATGGGACAAGTGTGGATCTAATGATCAAACTCAGTTTTGTGTGTGAAAATTCTGTGAAGGAAAAGGAAATTCATAATTAAAGTTGTCTTGGAATATGTGTATTGGAGTTTTCGTTTATCGTAAGTAGATCTACAATATTATCTGGATACGCCTTATGTAGGTCAAAACATCAAGTATATTTCGTTACTTATTTACCAGTTGCTTATGAGCATTGTTATGTTGATACACGTGACATATTCATCTGTTCAAATTAGGCCCCTTCCTAAACAGTAGTTGAAAAATCTATGTAATAATTTAAGTTTTATAAATATAATCTGATTATTGTGTGGCACAGATCTAACTGTTGAATGAAAATGACCAAAACTAAACAAATATCTGTAATTTTCGGATTGAACTGAAAAAACCTTGTCGTATATTTCGTATTTAAGTATCGTTACTGTTACATTAACCGAAACTGATGTTCTGCTGCTGTTCTGTCGTAAAAATATAGAACACAATGCACTTTGACCACAAATACATTGAATGTGTCACATGTACATTTGACCATGTGCTTTGCTATTTATAGCGCAACCGTAAATAAGCTCCACCCACTGTGATTGATGCAGACGCCAAACACGATCGATTCGATTTTTTATGATAAAACTACAGAAACTTTATTGACTTATATCTAGGAATGGAGTCATTTGTTGTATCCATGGTTTGTCATTCAAGTTGATACGAAGTTTGACGGTCAATTGTGATCTTATTCCGGTATGGTTTTCAAACAGGTTCTCCCGACACTCGGTTGTGTTTACATTGAACACGTCCCATTTTAATTCTGGAAACCCAAAAGTCCAGAAACTCTACGCTCTTTGCCCAGTCTCGGTTAAAGGTATTTACAAAATTAAACATGCCGTTTTCATGGGAACATACCAAGGATGAAAAAATGAAAAAAAAAATGTTCAAAAACTCAATATTTAGACTATGTCGCCCATGGGCCTGCCCATGGGCGAAGTCTGGCCCATGGGCAGGCCCATGGGCGAGAATATGTTCCTTTACTCAAAACTCATGTTTTTGTTTCGCAAATACATTAAATGTATTTATTTAAGTATCATGACACAAAATTTAACTCATTTTAACTTAATTCAACGATTTTATAGCGATATTGAAATATTTCGCCCATGGGCGAGAAAAGGGTTTGGCCCATGGGCGAGAATATTTTCCTTTACTTAAAACTTATGATTTTGTTTCGCAAATACATGCAGGTGTTTCATGGCACATAATGAAACTCAATTTTACTCAATTCAGCTATTTTACAGATTTATTGAAATATTTCGCCCATGGGCGAGAAAAGGTTTTGCCTTCGAAATCCTTGATTATTATATCATTCCAGAGTTCTGAAATTCAGTGACAATGTTGCTGAACAGTAGAATCTGATGGACGTATTGTGCAGAACCTGTTTGACACTATGGGTTCCAGGACCACTAACACTCTGAGCTGAAAAAGTTTGGTCCTAACCGCACCCAACATCTTCAATGAACCCGGCTTTATCTCTCAAAACGTTTTGACAGTTTATCATACGAATTCATGTGCGTGTACAACATTAAATTTTAGTTAGTTTCTATTTCATTTCCCATTTTATGACCCGTTGATACATCACACTGGGCAATTACGTGACAGGTACGCGTGCGCGTATTTTAATGGAAAGAAACTATTCGTCTTTTATTGCATAACGTTTGGCTGAATATCTTACATTCTAACGAAATCTCGAAATAATTATTTAATTACAAGCAGTGTCGAACTGACCAGTAGGAATTATGTTTCAATGCGATTGAGGAAAACGTGAGTGAATATTGTGACACTAAAGCAACTTCTAACTGCATTGTCACTTTTGGTATGAAAATGGTAATAGTTAAGAAAAACGTAACAGCCTTCTTATGATAATTGTCATATTCTCATTAGTACGTTGTATCTAATTACAGTGTCGGCCTTATTTACAGGTGATTCTACAATACTTGTTGTCGGTCAATTACAATCTGCCACACCACGCGTGAATAAACAGTTATGCAGGTGTTGCTGTGGGCAAATACCTAGCCTGTACATGTATATTTTTGTGGATACATGTATTACATATTTTCGTTGATATGTGGATATATTAAGCACAAAGACACAAAAAGTTTATGAAAGATGAATTTGTGCCTTGATATATATATTCAACGCGAACGAAGCTTGTATTTTCTCCGCGATCCTGATGTGTATCATCGTTTAATTGGTCATTCATTAAAAGTATGTTGTGAGGCGATATCAAAGGAGCCGCTCAATATACACAGTGTCGTCCGTTTCGCGTGAACTACCACCCTACCCTGTCAGTAAGAGTTATGTAATCGGTACACAAATATAGAAGAAGAAGAAGAAAATTATTTTATTATAGTGCCACCTGGTGTTTAAAAACAGTAAAAAACATTACACGTATACATACGTATGATATATAAAAACATCAGCCGACCCATGAAGGATCTATGAGGCACTTAAACTCATTAAATTATCCATTATATAAATTTGCAAGAATAATACACGAACATAATCGAAAGTACACACACACCCACGCACGCACGCACGCACGCACGAACACACACACACACACACACACACACACACCCATAAATATTACACACATTTCATTTTCAATCCACTCAATATCACGTGCGCATACATCACATACAAACACTACCCACATACTCATCTATCACTCACAAAAACATACACATTATATACATCACTGCCCGGCACGTTGTCGCCGGAGAAACATTGACGTCACTGTTGCGGCGAGAGGTTTACACAAGCTGACACACTGCATAAGGAAGCGAAGTTGATCACAAGGGTGGAAACTCAGAAACTGTGAATTGGCAGTGCAGGCTTTCCTCCATAGGTCGTAACGGATATCCGAGAAGAGGGTACAGTTGATCAGGAAATGGGTCTCGTCTTCAACTTGAAGTTCATCACAGAACTGACATATACGGTCATTAAGTGGGGTAATCGGTCGCCGGAATCTGCCGAGCTCAATTTCTAAAGGTAAAGTCGCACATCTCAATTTTGCAAGAACACTACGCTCTTGTCTGTTCAGAATATTCCGGACATAAGACTCGACGTGTGCGGATGCCTTGAATAGCCTGTAGGTCCGCAGTTTGTTCCCATTGGCTAATCCCCTGTCATTCCATAGATCCATCCACCAAGAGTCAGCGTCGGCGGCAATGATACGGTCCCTAAGAACTTTGAAATCATTTTCAGCAATATTATACATGTCCAGATTACTTGAATCAAACCTTTTCAACAAAGACACAGCAGAATTTACCCATGATTTCCGGAAGCGTTTAGACCAGTTCACTATCACAGTAATCTTTCGATCAGATTCAAGAGATATTATTTTCTTCCACAGTCGTAATGTTTCTAAGTTTTGAAGTGTTATCGACGAAAGCCAGCCCATTTCGCCACGAACAGCTAGGTTGGGAGTTTTATTTCCGACGCCCAAGAAAAATCTGCAGGCGCGGTGTAAAACATTATTAATGCATCTAAATTCTCTTAAACCCCAGATCGCAGAGCCGTAAGATAAAATTGGTTGCACCAAATTACTGTACAATGTGTTGAAGACATCATACGCCATGCCTCCTACCGCTTTGAATTTACAAATGAGAACTCCCAAAGCTCTATTAGCCGACTTCGCAAGTTCCTTAGCACAATAATTCAGATCCAAGAGTTCTTGAAACCACAATCCCAAATATTTATAAGCGTGGGCAAAGCTGATCTTTTCCGTGCCAATAATAAACAACGCGCTCGACTTTTCCACACCTGTTGGTCGGAAGTGAACCACCTTCGTCTTGTCGATGTTTATCAGCAGACGCCACTTAGAGCACCACCTTGCGACGACGTCCATCATACGTTGTAAACTGGCTTCGTTTGGAGCAATCAAAGCAATATCGTCTGCGTAGAGGAGTATACTTAGCATCGAGTCGCCAACACTGACGCCACACTGAAGAGAGTTAATTGCACTGGCCAGGTCGTTAATAAAAACTGCAAAAAGCGTAGGTGACAGGACACAACCTTGTCTCACCCCGGTGTTAACATTAAACAGGTCTGTTAAATATCCATTGACGCGGATTTGTCCTGTAGTGTTTTCATACATGGACGTAACAGCTTCATAGAATTTTCCGTCTATTCCTAGTTTACGGAGTTTGTACCATAGGCAGTCTCTGTTCACTTTGTCGAACGCTTTCATGGCATCTATAAAACAGACGAATGTGGATTGTTTGGACAGTTTTCTGTTATGCAAGGTTGAATACAGCGTTAATAAATGCTCTTGAGTACCTCTCTTTTTACGGAAGCCATTCTGTTCCTCTGCCAAGACGTTGTTTTCTTCTAACCAACTGGAAAGTCGATTGTTAAGTATATCAGCGTAGATCTTGCATGGTACCGACAAAAGCGAAATACCTCGGTAGCCTAACGGATCCCTGGGATCGTTATTCGGTTTCTTCAACGGCTGAATTATACTACGCTTCCACAGTTCAGGACAGGTTCTATTTTCAAAACAGTACCTGAATAGCTTCAGAAGAATCTCGATGCAACTTCCATTTTTAAGAGCTTCGGCTGGTATGGAGTCACAACCAGTGGCTTTTCCGAATTTTGTTCTTGACACTGCATTCTCGACTTCTACAGATGTAATATATTTGGTGCGATGTCAGTGTGGAAGGAGTTTGAATTACGTCCGCCAGTGGCCACAGAAAGTATAGTACCAATCAACAAGGCCAATGCCGTACTAATAACCTAGTGACTCGCGTAACAACGGCTGTCAATATGTCTGCTACATCTACCATACCATCATCCCTGTCACAAATGGGGTATTAACGGCTTATTCAAAATATTAATTGTAGAAATGTCGTTACCAGACTAACGTACGTCGTATTCAGTCCTCAACTGGATGTTACATTCCTGTTACCAGCCCTGTTTGTGAAAATATTTACTAGACATACGATTTAAAGACTAATAAAATCAATTGTAAGACCGCATAGACAATAAAACCGAATAAAATATGTCTTGGTATCATCTCTTGTGTATTAGATGATGGCAATGACCGGAAATGTTATAACGTTAGATTAAGAAGGAGAAACATTAAAGTGTTTTACAATACTTGGAAACATGAGCAATAAAATGTAGCAAGATAAACATGCATGGAAAAGGGAAAAAGGATGAAAACAAATTGAAAAGGATTTTAATACAAAATTATCGAACTAAATAACTTGCCTGAACAGAAGGGGTACCCAAATTTGTTTGACAGTTATTCGTGTGTTGTAGACTGTCGAATGGGACTCATGTGTGTACGTAGGGTACGCATATCTATTGCAAGTTTTAGTACTCATACACTTTCTCTTTTTGTGTTTTGTTTGTTTGTTAGTTGTATAACGCCACATTTAGCAATATTTCAGCTGTATGACGGCGGTCTGTAAATAATCGAGTCTGGACCAGACAATCCAGTGATTGACATCATGTGCATCGATCCACGCAATTGGGATACGATGACATGCATCAACCAAGTCAGCGAGCCTGACCACCCATTCCCGGTAGTCGCTTCTTACGACAAGCGCTGTCGCCCTTTTACGCCAAGAATGGTTTGTTGAAGATCTTCACGGGTCTATTGAATGCAGGGATTTGTGTAAAGTCATTCAGACAGCATACAATGCCAACTAAAAAATTATACTCAGTGTCTCCGCAAAGTAATATAGTACGGTACTTAGAGTACATGTGAGATTATACTCAGATTAGGGAGATGTTTAATCCATATAACGTGTTATTATTCTACCTAACAATGTATTTAATGAAATGAATGCAAAACAAACTCAACGGCTAAAAGGTTTCATTGAAGAAACTACCCCTAGTCTTGACTAATAAAACAACTGCAACCCGACACAGATTAAACGCAACTTACAAACACAATCATAATCTGGTTAGTCTGTATCACTCAACGAGGCCGCTTACTCTGCCCACAGTATGACAGTATTGGGCAGTTCAGTAATTAGGAGCCAAAACCAGGCAGGTACGCTGGTCACACTTGACTGGTCTGACTGATGATTAGGTCGTCTGACAATTGGGAGTGAACCATAGCAAGAAGTATCTGCGAAACTATTTGCTCCTTTTATGGGACCGATTAGTTTTATGACCATGGGCCTCGGCACAAGCGTGGTGTTGGAAGACAAGTTATACATGTACATCCGATATGGTGACTGTTTTTCGCTATTCATATTCTAAATACATTCATGATACCACAACATTTTAGTACTCCTTGAAACTTTACAATCACTTCAATATGTACAATAGATTGAACGAGAACACTTGATATATTGCAGATTATTAAATCATTTTCTCTATTATCAGCCGCTACGTTTGTATCGTTTGCATTGTACAAAGAAATGCTTTATCTGTCCTTTTGCAGATTTAGCCTCAGAATGTGCTCATTCGAATTAGGAACGAAAATAATTGCTTATCATGAGTATATATGATACAGTTAAAAGTTACTTGTACACTGTAGACGTATTCACTTTAAAGTCGCATACGACCTTCGCGAGCGAGTTGAATGATCCAGGTTAATTGGAACGAAGTCTAGAAAGGGTTATAAAGTTTTGTATTTGGTAATGTGTAGGTTTGTTAAATATAGTTTTTTAAATTCCTTTTATTTCAATTTCAAAAACATAACTATGCGCTTAAAAACAGAGCTGACTTGATGGGAGATAGCCACCTGAGATTGTCTGTTGGACACGGTTTAACCTTACTGTGTCCTCACCCTGGTTGTTGTTACCGTTGTTATAAGGGATTAAGAGCTACGGCTCATTGCATTTTTGGTTACAGTCTGTATCACTAAAGTGGACATGTGCAGGTGAACTCCGTTCAATTAGTATGTGAAATGCCCCAAAATGTGAACTCCAGACAATAATAACCTGAGGGTAAATCCACGTGCGTCTGCCTTTCCCCTCGTTCACCTTAGAAATCCTTGATTATTATATCATGCCAGAGTTCTGAAGTTCAGTGACAATGTTGCTGAACAGTAGAATCTGATGGACGTTTTGTGCAGAACCTGTTTGACACTATGGGTTCCAGGACCACTAACACTCTGAGCTGAAAAAGTTTGGTCCTAACCGCACCCAACATCTACAAGTTTGTAAGCTTGTAGACATCATTAAGAAGTAATTAACAGTCCCATGCTGAGACCTTTCTCAAAATTCAGACCGGTGGCAGGCTGCCAACAAAGAGAAGAAAATATCGCAACCCCGACACGAGCGTGCTCGGTCAAACAATGAACTTACGACCGGCAGAAAACAACTCCAGTTGAGTATGCCGATGCTGTATCTCAGCCGTGTTGGCCTGAAAATGTAAACATGCTAATTAAATCCAAAATCGTATAATTATTTTTAATAGAAACCGTATCTTAATTTGTTCTTGCACTGCATCATATCGTGTATTTCATCTGTATATGTGTAATGTGTATATGTATCAATGACTACACTTATACCGCATATTCTGCAACAGACTATAATTAATCACCTTATTATTGTCTCTCCATTTACCATGGCTGACTGCACTAATACCCTTTTAACAGTGGACACCGATATCAGTATACATGTAGGCTTTTTGTTCAAAAAGGAATATGCAGGAAATTATATGTAACAATTAACTGTGTACTAATTACATGTTTGAATGTTATCAGTTTTACGTTCTGAGATACAGTGATGTAAGCATCTTCTAAAATCTTCTAAAAATATAATAAAATACAAAACTCTCTGCCGTAATTTTTTGTGGAAATCATTCGATCAAGTAAAAATGACTGCGTGACAAGACGAATCAACTATTTATACCCAATAAAAGAAACTGCCGTATTTTAGGAACGGTGCTATAACAAGACATTTGAAATTTCTAACAAGCAGATACATTAGATACAGTGACTAGACTACAGGTACGTAATCCGTATCAATCAAAGGTGTAAAAAAACTGAAAATCATATCTGTCGGAGACCTACCAAATTACCAAGTTTTATCATTACTATATTTATTACAATGCAAATACTTTAGTGATACATTTTTTAGAGGAGAGGGCATACACACAAGTATATTGCTTCCGTGTGTGAATGCAGGTTGTACTTGGTATCTCAGTTCTCAGTTTCATACCGGTTGTATAACTGAATTTGTATATGGAACCATGCGTACAGCATGACAATTACTTGCTATTCGTCAGTTTACAACACACATAACACGGTCAAACAATTTTAGGCACCGCTTTTGCGAGTTATTTAGTACTATAATGTTTTATTAAAATCTATTTCAATTTGTTTTCACCATTTTCCCTATTGACAGTCGTTGTTACGTGCGTCACTAGGTAATTAGTACGGATTGACCTTGTTTATTGTTTCTATACTTTGAGGATTTCTGTGGCGGACGTAATTCAAACTCCTTCCGCACTGACACCGCATCAAATATATTTGTGTACCGATTACATAACTCTAATGGACAGGGTGGGGTGGTAGTTCACCGGACGACACTGTGTATATTGGGCGGCTCCTTTGATATCTCCTCCAAACATTCGTTTATTGAATGACTCCATTAAACGATGATACACATCTCGATGAATATATCAAGGCACTAATTCATCTTTAATAAACATTTTTTTTGTCTTTGTGCTTAATATATCCACATATCAACGAACATTTGTAAAACATGTATCCAAAAAAACAAAAACATTTTCAGGCTAGGTATTTGCCCACAGCAACACCTGCATAACTGTTTATTCACGCGTGGTGTGGTAGATTGTAATTGACCGAGAGCAGGTATTGTAGAATCACCTGTAAATAAGGCCGACACTGTAATTAGATACAACGTACTAATGAGAATTATCATAAGAAGGCTGTTGTTTTTTCTGAACTGTTACCATTTTCATACCAAAAGTGACAATGCAGTTAAAAGTTGCTTTAGTGTCACAATATTCACTCACGTTTTCCTCAATCGCATTGAAACATAATTCCTACTGGTCAGTTCGAAACCGCATGTAATTAAATAATTATTTCGAGATTTCGTTAGAATGTAAGCCAAACGTTATGCAATAAAAGACGAATAGTTTTTTTCATTAAAATACGCGCACGCGTACCTGTATATTGCATACCTAGTGTCACGTAATTGCCCAGTGTGATGTATCAACGGGACATAAAATGGGAAATGAAATAGAAACTAACTAAAATTTAATGTTGTGGAAAATAACTCCAATGAATTGGAGTACACGCACATGAATTCGTATGATAAACTGTCAAAACGTTTTGAGAGGTAAGGCCGGGTTCATTAAAGATCGCCACAATATGTAAAACAGGTGAAATTTATAGAACTAGAGGAAACATCCAACCAAATGCCCTTTTTAAATAGTAATGTAATGATATAATATAAAGTATATTTCACACGATACAATATACTTTGCAAACAGTTAGTTGATGCTTGAAAGGGACTGACGAAAACATGGGCGAAATATTTTAATAACGCCGTAAAATCCTTGAATTAAGTTAAAATGAGTTTAATTTTGTGTCATGATACTTGAATGAATACATTAAATGTATTTGCGAAACAAAAACATGAGTTTTAAGTAAAGGAACATATTCTCGCCCATGGGCCTGCCCATGGGCCTACCCATGGGCCAAACCTTTTTCTCGCCCATGGGCGAAATATTTCAATATCGCTATAAAACAGTTGAATTAAGTTAAAATGAGTTAAATTTTGTGTCATGATACTTCAATAAATACATTTAATGTATTTGCGAAACAAAATCATGAGTTTTAAGTAAAGGAACATATTCTCGCCCATGGGCCAAACCTTTTTCTCGCCCATGGGCGAAATATTTCAATATCGCTATAAAATAGTTGAATTAAGTTAAAATGAGTTAAATTTTGTGTCATGATACTTCAATGAATACATTTAATGTATTTGCGAAACAAAATCATGAGTTTTAAGTAAAGGAACACATTCTCGCCCATGGGCCAAACCTTTTTCTCGCCCATGGGCGAAATATTTCAATATCGCTATAAAATCGTTGAATTAAGTTAAAATGAGTTAAATTTTGTGTCATGATACTTAAATAAATACATTTAATGTATTTGCGAAACAAAATCATGAGTTTTAAGTAAAGGAACATATTCTCGCCCATGGGCCTGCCCATGGGCCTACCCATGGGCCAGACTTCGCCCATGGGCAGGCCCATGGGCCACATAGTCTAAATATTGAGTTTTTAAACAATTTTTTTTTCATTTTTTCTTCCTGGGTATGTTCCCATGAAAACGGCATGTTTAATTTTGTAAATACCTTTAACCGAGACTGGGCAAAGAGCGTAGAGTTTCTGGACTTTTGGGTTTCCAGAATTAAAATGGGACGTGTTATTGTCATTGTTCGAAACTGAAACACCGCCACCTTGCGGGCTATTTATAGTCAGGGCGGGGCTTTAACTGTACAGCCCAGACCTAGCCCCCAGTGACTATTTCCTGTTTCGGCAAATGAAATCTGCCCTACGTGGAAGACGCTTCCAGGATGACGAGGACATAAAGGCTGCCACAGTGGCGTGGTCAGAGGGCCAATCTGCGGATTTCTATAAAAGTGGTATTAAAAGCTTGAAGGACAAATGGAATAAGTGTATTGAGTTGAATAGAGATTATATTGTATATATTATATATGTATATATATAAAAGTGCAAACGATATTCTGCGACTTGGTCTTATATTGAAGTTGCAAAACTTATTGAACGCCCCTCGTATCACCACTAAGTGATAGAGATTAATAAACACAAACCAGAACGTGAAAAAAGTAACATATCCTGGCAACCGGTACGTAGCACCTGTTACAAACACATGCAAAGGCAAGTAAAGTGTTCGCCTGCATCAACATTGGCGTGAATAAATTAATAAATTAATAATGCTTTTCGCACATCAATAACTTGACAGATATTCAAGGCAAGAACCAATTGATAAAAAAGTCATACATCCTTGTCAACGTCAACAACACAAGGACGACACAGGACATCTGACTTAACAGTGCGGGATCCCCTCTAGAGGCAGATTTCAGAGCCAACTACCGTATTCGACGTAATAAGCGCCGAGGGAGCTCTCAAAATTAGAAATAGGGGGCTCTTATTTGAAAAATATTTTGGTGAAAAAAACAGAGTTGAAAGATAAATTTCACGGTTTATGCTGACAGCCTGAAATGTTTATGTACGACAGATATATTTTTCCAGAATTAAATGCCCATATTTAAGGGTGCATATAACACACGATTGCGTATTATACGCGAATAAATAAGTCGTGTGTACAGTGATCAATCGGAAGGGGTGCTAATTGGGATTGTTCACTAGCCAATATCTCAGAAAATATCGCCGTGGGCACTTATTAGAGAGGGGCGCTTATTTCGTCGAATACGGTATTTGTTTGGTCAGAGGTGTTATTGAGACGCAACAACACCGTCAACAGCGACGTCAGCGATACTGAAAATGGAAACAGGAAGCTACTTTCAAGCAACTGCATATATCGTCAAATAACAACATTTCAAGAATGTTAAAATCTTATGGTTATTATCTTGAGTGGAAATATTTAAAATAGTATGACGTATTAGGGCTGTAATCACTCATCCTAAAATAATATGTATCTTGGTAAATTGACATGGGTTAGGAATACACTGGGAAGCGTCAACTGTGGCGTGGTCATGCAATACTACTATTACGGTAAATAAGATACAACATATTCCGTGGCATTAGTCGTGTACGTAGACAAGAAGACATGCCAGAAACCTATGATTGTGGGTTCGAATCCCGGTTCGCCCCGATTATGTTTCTAGGTTTGTCAGCACCATACCCGTGCTCGTGGATTTCACCGAAGTGGTAAACGTCTGGGACCTGCATCACTTCGGGCTTTCCTCCCACATTAAGCTGACAAGCCGCGATATAACTGTAATACTGTTAAAAACGGCCTTAAACCGAACTCACTCACTCACATATGTAAATATATTTTATGACATGGTTAATCAGGCCGAAAGCGCTCAGTGATCATGACAGATCACCTACGAAGCTGATATTATACGCACGCCTCCCGAGTATAGCAGTCTCCTGCGGTTTGTGCAGTCAGTAGTGGCTGGTATAGTGTGCAGTCAGTAGTGGCTGGTATAGTGTGCAGTCAGTAGTGGCTGGTATAGTGTGCAGTCAGTAGTGGCCGGTAAAGTGTGCAGTCAGTAGTGGCTGGTATAGCGTGCAGTCAGTAGTGGCTGGTATAGTGTGCCGTCAGTAGTGGCTGGTATAGTGTGCAGTCAGTAGTGGCCGGTATAGCGTGCCGTCAGTAGTGGCTGGTATAGCGTGCAGTCAGTAGTGGCCGGTATAGTGTGCAGTCAGTAGTGGCCGGTAGAGCGTGCAGTCAGTAGTGGCTGGTATAGTGTGCAGTCAGTAGTGGCCGGTATAGCGTGCAGTCAGTAGTGGCTGGTATAGTGTGCAGTCAGTAGTGGCCGGTATAGCGTGCAGTCAGTAGTGGCTGGTATAGCGTGCAGTCAGTAGTGGCTGGTATAGCGTGCAGTCAGTAGTGGCTGGTATAGTGTGCAGTCAGTAGTGGCCGGTATAGTGTGCCGTCAGTAGTGGCTGGTATAGTGTGCAGTCAGTAGTGGCTGGTATAGTGTGCAGTCAGTAGTGGCTGGTATAGTGTGCAGTCAGTAGTGGCTGGTATAATGTGCAGTCAGTAGTGGCAGGTATAGTGTGCAGTCAGTAGTGGCTGGTATAGTGTGCAGTCAGTAGTGGCTGGTATAGTGTGCAGTCAGTAGTGGCTGGTATAGTGTGCAGTCAGTAGTGGCTGGTATAGTGTGCAGTCAGTAGTGGCTGGTATAGTGTGCAGTCAGTAGTGGCTGGTATAGTGTGCAGTCAGTAGTGGCTGGTATAGTGTGCAGTCAGTAGTGGCTGGTATAGCGTGCAGTCAGTAGTGGCTGGTATAGCGTGCAGTCAGTAGTGGCTGGTATAGTGTGCAGTCAGTAGTGGCTGGTATAGTGTGCAGTCAGTAGTGGCTGGCATAGTGTGCAGTCAGTAGTGGCTGGTATAGCGTGCAGTCAGTAGTGGCTGGTATAGCGTGCAGTCAGTAGTGGCTGGTATAGGGTGCAGTCAGTAGTGGCTGGTATAGCGTGCAGTCAGTAGTGGCTGGTATAATGTGCAGTCAGTAGTGGCTGGTATAGCGTGCAGTCAGTAGTGGCCGGTATAGTGTGCAGTCAGTAGTGGCCGGTAGAGCGTGCAGTCAGTAGTGGCTGGTATAGTGTGCAGTCAGTAGTGGCTGGTATAGCGTGCAGTCAGTAGTGGCTGGTATAGCGTGCAGTCAGTAGTGGCTGGTATAGTGTGCAGTCAGTAGTGGCTGGTATAGTGTGCAGTCAGTAGTGGCTGGTATAGTGTGCCGTCAGTAGTGGCTGGTATAGTGTGCCGTCAGTAGTGGCTGGTATAGTGTGCCGTCAGTAGTGGCTGGTATAGTGTGCAGTCAGTAGTGGCTGGTATAGCGTGCAGTCAGTAGTGGCTGGTATAGCGTGCACTCTGTAGTGGCTGGTATAGCGTGCAGTCAGTAGTGGCTGGTATAGTGTGCAGTCAGTAGTGGCTGGTATAGTGTGCAGTCAGTAGTGGCTGGTATAGCGTGCAGTCTGTAGTGGCTGGTATAGTGTGCAGTCAGTAGTGGCTGGTATAGCGTGCAGTCAGTAGTGGCTGGTATAGCGTGCAGTCAGTAGTGGCTGGTATAGTGTGCAGTCAGTAGTGGCTGGTATAGTCTACAGTCAGTAGTGGCTGGTATAGTGTTAGACTAATGTTAAGACAGCACTTCCGCTGTATTTAAAGACATGAACATTTAATGTCTGAAAGGCTTCCTTTATGTCTAAACTGTTTTAGTTAGGTACTGTATTCGCCGTATAAACACCCTGGACGTTTAGAACATTGACTGAAGGGTCGCTTATTAAAACCATACACGAATTTATTGTCAGATATCAAGTGGTTATGTAGGGAACAAATTTATCAAACGACTTGTATATAATATGCGCCTTGTACACTGCAGTTGTCTGTAAAACATATATAATATACTGTAGTGGGTGAGTGGGTATGGTTTCACGCCGCTTTTAGCAATATTCCAGCAATATCATGGCGAGGGACGGCAATTTGGACACCTTCAAACGGTTGTATTTCCCTAACGACCACTTATAGGAGTGTCGGATTTGGTATCAAACGTCTCAGAATTTGAAGAGCTTTCCAACGAGCCATCATGCACTAAAACGCTTAATATTTAAGAAAAATATGTTTTTCACCTCTCCATCAAAAGGACTTCCAAGTCAGCAAACGGAAAAGACATTGTTCTACCTTGTGTGTTTGAAAAACGCAACAGTTTTCGTTTTGGGAGTAAATGTGCAGGTCTTTTGAAACACTTTGCAGAGACCAAATCTTTTGAGGGAGTGAGTGAGTGAATTTGGCGGGGGATACCGGAAACTGGGCTTCACGCATTGTATCCATGTGCGGAATCGAACCCGGGTCTTCAGCGTGACGGGCCAACGCTTTAATTTACTATAAAACTGTCTTATATAAATGTCAGTGTACAGTTAATTTTCAGTTCACCTTTTACTTTGCTCTCAAGGTTATTAAGCTGAGTCAGACTCTTCTATTTGGGTGTTATCACCGCTGCCCTGTTGCTCTTAAGCTAACTTCAAACTGTCCATTTCAAAATCTTTAAAGTGAGTAAGTGCGTATGGTATTACGACGCATTATTCCAGATATATCATGAAGCAAGGGATTCGTTTCCGTCAGACTATTGGAAGCATGAATATATATGTTGGGTGTTGCCAGGTTTTGTGTAACACAGAGAAACCATTTTGTGATATAGGTATTGGTACTAACAACATCTTGGTTCATATGACCGACCAAGCTTCTAGTGTGTTATCTTGGCTGTGCTATGCCACTTCACACAGGTACGGCATTTGCAGCAAAACCGCATCCTTGTCAACGTCAACAATACAAGGACTGCACAGGACATCTGACTTGCGGGATCCCCTCTAGAGGCAGATTTCAGAGCAAACTACCGTATTCGACGTAATAAGCGCCAAGGGCGCTCTCAAAATTAGAAATAGGGGGCTCTTATTTGAAAAATGTTTTGGTGAAAAAACAGAGTTGAAATATAAAATTCGTGGTTTATGCTGACAACCTGAAATGTTTATGTACGACAGATATATTTTTCCAAATTAAATGCACATATTTAAGGGTGCATGTAACACACGATTGCGTATTATACGCGAATAAATTAGTCTTGTGTACATTGATCAATCGGATGGGGCGCTAACTGGGATTGTTCACTAGCCAAAATCTCAGAAAATGTCGCCGTGGGCGCTTATTAGAGCGGGGCGCTTATTTCGTCGAATACGGTATTTGGTTGGTCAGAGTTGTTATTTTCAGGCAACAACACCATCAACAGCGACGTTGATCGAGTGATGAGTCAAAATCCATGCTGTATGAAGCCAGGGTGTGACGTCCCCATGAACGTTTTGCCTGCTGACGAAAGAATTGGTGATGACAGAGTAATGATGTGGGAGGTTGTCTCACACATCAGGTTCAATGCATGACGCAAGATGTAACGTTCCAACTCTATTTTTGTGTGAAATCACAGCCTCTTGTTTTTTCCCAATTATGAACCAATCCGATATAAACTTTCAATACGGCATTGCTAAGGGGAGAACATGCTGAGGGCCCCCTAAATCGTCTGATCTGTACCAGCTAGAACACATGGATCACTGCATAGTACAGCGTCACCCTGAATCACATGCACGGCATTAGTTAACACATGCACCATAGACTGATCAGGCTGCCATTCACAAGCATGTCGTGTTGTGAGATAACGAGTTGCATTAACATAAATCTCCCAGTGATCTAAATTGATGTAACTCTCTGTGTGGAAATGCCAATTTCATCATGATATGATATTTACATGTATATTATGTGATGAAAAAAACACTTATTTTATGCACTTTCCGAGGAATCCGTTCAATTCATTGTATTTCATTTTTAACATTTCACGACCGCCTCCGTGGTCTAGTGGTAGAGTGTCCGCCCGGAGAGCAGGAAGGTCTGGGGCTCGATCCCCGGCCGCGTCATACCAAAAGACGTTCAAAGATGGTACTTGTTGTTACCCTGCCTGGCGCTCGGCATTAAGGGGCTAAAACAAGGACTGGACGGCTCGGAGTCAGTATACTGTGTCTGAGTGGGGTATTCATGTTAAACTGCGGCATGGTATCTCAGTTGGCTAGCACTATAAATCGGCATCAGTCTGGACTAGTACAAGCAGCCACACACACACACACACACACACACACGTGGATGCACGTCGCTATATAAGTGCAGTAATCTTGTACGCGACGTTTAACCCAATTTACCTCACCTTTAACATTCCACACCACTGATATGGAAGTGATCATTTTCGAAGAATTCTTACATCTAGTAACCGCACTCACAATCCACCAATTTCCGGACCTACACGGGTACTTTCAGATGACCCAAATTATATTGTTCGTCGCGTTTAAGATTATTGCACTTATGTAGCGACGTGCATGCACGTGTGTGTGTGTGGCTGCTTGTACTAGTTTGTATAGTGCTAGATCACTGAGATACCATGCCGCAGTTTAACATGGTACCCCACTCAGACACTGCATCCTGACTCCGAGGCAGGGTAACAACAATTACGTCTCAATCTTTAAACGTCTTTTGGTATGACGCTGCCGGGGATTGAACCCGGGCCTTCCGCTCTCCGGGCGGACGCTCTACCACTAAACCACGGAGGCGGTCCATTGGAGATACAGCCAGCCATGTACTCTTGCTAACGCTCATTCATAAACTGTGGTTTGATAATGGTTTCAACCAAGTTCGACCCTGTGGGGATCCGGGGTAAAATGTGTGTCCATCTTCCCACTGTCAGAGGCAAGTAAACAGGGCAACCCGGTTGTGTCCCTGTGTTGGCAGATAAAAATGGAGTCTAGTGGTAAAGGGCACTAGGACCGACAATAGTGTTCGTCAGTCCAACACTCCTCTCTAGCTTTGCTAAGACGAGGGGTAGAATGGGCCAAGTTCTATCAATCGGCCGGATACACCAAGCAGTGTGCATGTTGTATGTGATTCAGTGTGGGACAGGGCCGACGGTATAGAAATTCCCAGGTATCAAGCTGCCGAAAAAGATCACCCAACCAACGACTCTCCGCGACCAAAGTTGCTTGACTTCACCTGATTTGTGACCGATGCTCTGTTAACAGGACCACATGCGACCACAAATTCGACCGAACCATTTGGTAATACAAATATAGCCAATACGGTGTCTGCATCTTTGATGTCCGGTGCGATGTAGCACTTTCCTTGTTGACACTCGATGGCCGGTGGAAAAGAGTAGTGTCAAGAAATATCTTTCACTCGTGCACTGTAGCTCATCTGAATTTGTCGTCGAAAGATTAATACAATCAACAAAGACAGATCGTATTTTCCTTGTCCTCTAATAATTTGTTAATGTCACTGTTGTTGACTTCTACAGAGCTGTTTGCTTGTTTAGCTTGTCTTGGTTGTATAATGTGTAAAATACTTGCAACTACATTTCCATCAATCTTGATAAGCTATATAGATCATTCAATGTTATCGGAGATTGTCGCCCTGTTTGTTTACGTTCCAAGTGTAATGTTTTAAGAAACCCTATCAATTTATATGTTTTTTGTGTGGCAGCAAGTGTAGAAGATTATCCTAATTGGACCCGTTGTGTGTGTGCGTGCGTGTGTCAGTGTGTGTCTGTGTCTGTGTCTGTGTCTGTGTCTATGTGTGGTTTGTTCGTTGAAATAAAATGAATGACCTTCACAATGAATGAGGAAAGTAATGGCAGCATTTCAGAAACAGCCAATCAGATGGAAGCGAAAACAGTAACCTCCCTTGTTACAGGACATGTACTAACCCGCATCTCCCTTCCCGTATATATATATATATATATATATATATATATATATATATATATATATATATATATATATATATATATATGCTTTTATTCCTTCATAGGAGAGTACAAGAAAGGTTATAAGTTAACAGTGAAGAGGAGAGATTTAACATGGATTGAGAGTCACTTTGGAAGGTGCACATGTCATGCAGTCATCTCAGATTGGGAACAGTTCTTGATCCTCATCGGACAGGGAAACAGGAAGCTGGCAGGACAGGAGACTGTAGACAAGATCAGTGTCGAATCTATCTTGGTGTTGGACACTGAGTTTCAGTGTTGAGGATGTCACACCACAGCCTGTCTCGATACATGCATAAAGTCTCTTAGAAGGTCGTCGTAGTATAGACTGCATAGAAACAGCTTCCTTGAACATTGCCAGGTCTCCAGAGGGCACAAAAATGAACAATGAACGCACACTGTTTCTTAATGTTTGGTTGGGTTTTTTCTATGAACCAGGCTAGGTGAGTCTTTCTGGTGGAAAAGATATTCCTGAAAGTTTTACGGTCGTGATCTCGAGATACTCGGGTGTTCCATTCCTTCTCTTCGTGGTCATGAATGGCTTTCTTTACAATATATTTCCTGGATCTTTGCACAGGAAATGTACAAACAATCATGAAAGCATGTGAGAAGGGAAGAAGCGGATACTTCTCCAGAATGTTCCATAAATCCGTGATGGAGTCATAAGCATTCATGGAACAGTTGTTCTTAAAAGCGAAGAGACGAGTTAAGAGCTGGCTAGAAAATGGTTCTGGTTGGCACAGGCTTCCAAGAAAGAACTATATCCTTGTGTTGGTATGAGATTATAAAGAATGGCACCCTATTAGTGTATTATAGTTGTCAGGCCTTGGCACATCTTGAGACAGAAGCATTGCGATCATTGCAGAAATCGCAACTTTTCTTTGCATTTCCACTCTGTAAGCTTGCTATTGGCGCAATGACGACCGCTAAACTGGTGAATGGATTGAAGTAAACTGCACGTGTTTTATTATTTATCAGATATCAGATGTCTCCTACTGTGAATTATTTAAACAGTAAATGAAAACACAAATATTCTCAATGCTTTATAATGGAATATTTGGTTTGATATTCCCAGATTTTGATACGTTTCAACTGAGCTATTTGACTATCGTGGAAAAATAATGTAGTTTGATTGTCCTTCGGTGGAATTCCAGGAAATCGATGCCGTTTTTACCTGTAGGAATATGACAAAATGTGACTTCGCCTCTCTCATAACGGTGAATGAAGGTGTTTCTTATTATCTCCCTGTGTTTAAATTTGACGATGATTAATAAAACAATAAACTACTCTTGACGAGGAATGACGGATCATCTGTGAATTTAACTGTGCAAGGCTCGTGACAGATAATCCGCCATTCCTCATCATTAGTAAAATATTTTCTATATACTTAGCTTACATTTTTACAATAAGAATGAGAAAACTCTTATCTGCAGGATATTATAAATATTCATATTATTGTACTGTGGGCCGATGGCCTGTATTACTGACATTGTTTTCTGTCTGTCTACACTCATGTCGGTGCAGTGTTGGTGGCAGAGCTCGGTGCCTGTCCAACATGTCTTAGCAGGACATTGCAGCAGAGCCAGCGGATGAAGGTGTAACATCAGTCAAATATATCATCAAAACAATAGATCGTGTTGTATCAGTTACATAAATATCTATCCGCTTGCCTTACGTTAGTTTCGAAATATATTAAGGATGATGATTTCAATACCGGACTGGAGGTGCATGTCCCACATCCTCTACTATGATACGCATGTCAGAAGTTTGGACATTGGTTTGTCATTCGAACGAGGTGCATATTTAAGATGTCATCCGTTGCAATTTTAAAACCCTAATGAAATTAATGTTTTAATCTCTTGCTTCTCGTATCACACAGTCAGCATTTAGCTGGAACATTGCTGAGTTCTGAGCAACACATCGGCAAATCGAACAATGAAGGGTTAGAAATATATGTGTGAGTGAGTTGGGTTTAACGCCGCTTTTAACAGTATTGCAGTTATATCACGGCGTGTCAGCTTAAATGTGGGAGGAAAGCCCGAAATGATGCAGGTCTAAGGCGTTTACCACTTCGGTGAAACCTACGAGCACGGGTATGGCGCTGACAAATCTAGAACATAATCGGGATGAACCGGGATTCGAACCCACAATCATAGGTTTCTGGCGTGCCCAAGGGACGCAACTTTGTACAGCGAATCGCGGCGCCTTAGACGACTGGGCCACCCGTGCTCCCTGAAATACATGTGATGTGTTGGCTGGCATATTTTGCGTGTATGACTACACGGCGTCATCGATGCTTATTATGTCAACCGATGTTGGCTGAACTTCTGCAGACTGCGATGTAAAACAACATTCACTAACTTACTTGAGTTGATATACTCGTGTGACTATGAGAATCGGAGACTCGTGTGACTATGAGAATCCTTCCATTAAGTATTTAAATTTAGGTTTGCAACGACATTTTAAACACATAGTGACGATCTGTGACAATGGTCGGGTTTATTTTCTGTTTTGATTTGTCATACATTGTACATGGTCCTTTGTCATTGATCAATGATAACTCCAGATTTCACAGACATGGTATAGGAAGTGGTGGAACTAACTACTGCACAGGTAATAGAAGATTTAAAAAAAAAAACACAGCACACGTCATAGAAAAGTTCAGAGGTCACAAATAGCGCTGATTATTGAAGATTCAAAATGATACCGCAGCAAAGGTAAGGTAACAGAAAAGTTCAGAGAGAAAAAATAGGCTTCAACTAACCACAGCACAGATGATTATGATTTCAGAAACAAATCGTGCTTCAAGTAACCACAGCACACGTAACTATAATTTCAGAGAACATATGCTTCAAGTAACCACAGCACAGGTAACTATAATTTCAGAGAAAAACGCGCTTCAAGTAACCACAGCACAGGTAACTATAATTTCAGTGAAAAACGCGCTTCAAGTAACCACAGCACATGTAACTATAATTTCAGTGAAAAACGCGCTTCAAGTAACCACAGCACATGTAACTATAATTTCAGAGAACATATGCTTCAAGTAACCACAGCACCGATGAATATTATTTCAGAAAAAAAGTAACCACAGCACACGTAACTATAATTTCAGAGAAAAACACGCATTAAGTATCCACAGTACAGATGATTATAATTTCAGAAAAAAACGCGCTTCAAGTAACCACAAGACATGTAACTATAATTTCAGAGAAAATCACGCTTCAAGTAACCACAGCACATGTAACTATAATTTCAGAGAAAAACATACTTCATGCTTCAACACAGATAACGGGACAACAATAACACTGGTTACTATGGAAATGACATACGATGTAATAAGTCATTTTCAGGCTTGTGTAAAATACATCAGTATTAGTAGGGTTCAGCTGTTGAAACAGTCAGGGCAGGAGCACCATCCTCTTTGTAGATACCCTCCGTCACCATCTACACCCTGTTCCTCCTTACTGCTTATTTATTGCAAAGAAAAACTCAACTAACTCCAACATTTATCAATTTGTTTCGTGAAATATAATTGACGTATCCTTTGCGGTTCACGGCGCTTTGGATGATAGTTTAGTAAAATCGCAGCATGTAAGTTTGACGTGTGATGAAAGCCGAAAGTGATGCAGGTCTTACGATTTGATGACCTTGGTGACAAACACGATCTCGGATATTGTGCTGACAAAAAAATCTAGAAATAAATATCAGGGAAAATTAGACTACTGGGTCAACCGTGCCCCGACGTCATTGTAATAAAAGATTTTATTATTCTTTTCACATTCTAAATTCAAATACTATTCTACATTAAAGTCCCTACTTTACAGAGCTGCGAACACGGAGGGAATGTTGGTATAAAATGTCTGTGGTGTTAGTGAGTGAGTTGGGCTCAACACCACATCGTGACGTTAGCCCACGTCGTTCTGAGTGAGGGAGGGAGTATGGTTTTACGCCGCTTTTAGCAATATTGCAGCAATATCACGGCGGGAGCACCAAAAATGGGCTTCACACAATGTACCCATGTCAGGAATCGAACCCGGGTCTTTGGCGTGACGAGCGAACGCTTTAACCACCAGGCTACCCGACCGCCCCTCACGTCGTTCTGTTGCGGACGACTGGACCAACGGTACCCCTGTATGCGGCCATGCAGTTTCACATGTATACATTGCATTCATGAAAACTGAATAGATCCAAACATCATTTGGATAAAACTATCTGCTTTATGTTGGCGTTATTTGCAATCACGGATCTTTCAAATCTTTAAACGAAGCCTTGACATATCGCGCCATCCTAAGCACCACTATTTGCAGAAAGAGATTTGTTATGTTTTGGGACCAGGTGGTGTTTTAGGTATTCCGGCCTATGGGTATCGCTCGATGATTTCCTCTACTTCTACAGCTGTTTCTACCCCATACAACATTAGGTAGACGCAGTGGTGTGTGTAGACAGAACTGGCTCATAGTGGTCGCTGACGTGAGGTGTCGTTGATGTGAGGCATGTTTTGATTTTAGTTTGTTCTTCGATTTACATGCGTCAGACTACCTAGAATGCATTAATTTTCTATTGCGGACAATACAAAATAATTTTGGCTCAATCACTTCCGAACACTGCTGTGTTAAACATTCACACTGAATGAGAATATTATACGATCGAAAGGTAGGTTGTATACGATTGATAGTTTTGAGACAGTCGTGAGTTTTAAGGATTATTATTTTTAGCCTCAGTACTTGCAACATAAGGTACGTAATTTTCATTTTCATGCATATTTGTCATACCTTTCAAGTCTACTTCGCGATGCTCGTTCGTGTCAGGCATATGTTTCTCCTTTGTCAGTCTTTCATTGTAGATCTTGAATGCAACGATGACAATAAACAACAGTACGCATAAACTCACGCCGACCGACAGACCGACAGTCAGCCCTGATGATAGCCCTGTATCCCCGGTGGAAGGTGAACGTGCAGTCGTTGACGGTTCATCTGACGTCATCTTCGGTTCCTCTGACGTCGTATGTGACGTCGTATGTGACGTGGTGGGGAGAGTGCTGGTCGAGGTTGACGTTGTTTCTAGAAGGAAAGCAAAATGTTAGATATGAAAAAAGTTAATGACCGAGTGTTGTTTAACGCCGCACTATATTCCAGCTATATGACGGCGGTCTGTAAATAATCAAGTCTGGAGCAGACAATCCAGTGATTGACATCATGAGCATCAATCCACGCAATCGGGATACGATGACATTTATCAGAAAGGGTAATAGTGATTGAGTGAGTATGGTTTTACGCCGCTTTTAGCAATATTCCACCAATATCACGGCGAGGGACACCAGAAATGGGCTTCACACATCGTACCCATGTCGGGAATCGAACCCGGGTCACTCGCGTGACGAGCGAACGCTTTAACCACTAGGCTACCCGACCGCCCCCATATATGGTAATAAGGATAATGGATGAGATATGTATCCATGAAGAGAGGTTGTCAATAAATGAAAACATTACTTTTCTTAATTTTTAAGCACCAGTACATAGCAAAGTAACATCTAGTTGCAACAAAATCAATAAACGCGCTATCGTATTACTGGATTTTCTGGTCTGTTTACACCCTGCCGCCGCATGCCAGGAAGTGCCCTGTGTAGCGTCAGGCAAGACTCATTTACTATTTCTGAACAGTGTGTGTGTGTGTGTGTGTGTGTGTGTGTGTGTGTGGCGGGCTCTGGCGTCATCACTATTATTTTCCCATGCCCAATGGAAATACTAAATATCGTGTACATTTCACATAAAAAATATTTCTAGGAATACTAAAACATTCAGAAATCTACAGTACAATACAATACAATAGTTATATAACTGTCTTTTGTTTAACGTCGCTTTCGGCCCATTTTCCAGCTAAATGAAAGAGATTTGTCACTAAGAAACAAATAGATCCTGGACCAGACACTCCAGTGATGGTTAGCACGAACAGCGTCCCACATCGTCATGTATGGTGAATATCGAATCATTTAGTCGTGTAGTCCAATACGCAATCGTTGCTGAGGACCTATCTTAACGCGCAATTCCTATGGGTCATTATATAACAACATCTTAAAAAAAAAGAGAATGTATTCGAGCTATTTGTTTCTATAATGTCACACCAAGAAGAATACAACCTTATTACAATCATCTGTGCCTATAATTATAACCAGAGCTCTCATCTAAACTTGTTATACAACGTGTCATAAACATGTTAAGAAAACGTACAGCCCTCCAAACTGTCAAGACAGCAACCAAGGAGGCGCCACGATCGCTTTTTACAGCTCATAAATTTACCTTTGTGTCAACGACATGCTCTCACACAACGCCCACGCACAGTACCATTACCCTCACTGAGTATTCTCAATGGCTGCCTTAGGGGCGGTCGGGGAGCCTAGTGGTTAAAGCGTTCGCTCGTCACGCCGAAGACCCGGGTTCGATTCCCGACATGGGTACAATGTGTGAAGCCCATTTCTGGTGTCCCTCGCCGTGATATTGCTAAAATATTGCTAAAAGCGGCGTAAAACCATACTCACTCACTCACTCACTCACTCAATGGCTGTCTAGTTTCCCTTCAACATCAAGCTGACACGCCCTGACATAATGTTCATTTTGTCGTTAAATCTCTTCTTTGTTTTATTTCCAATTAGCGTACATTTAGCAATAAAAGTTCAATTCAGTAGGGTGAAAGAGTTTTTTTAGAGGAAAATACAGGACAAAACAATCAGAAAACATTTAGCGTCATAGAGAAAGACTGAAAATAGTGTGGAAATAATTATTTAAATCTCAATTTAAAAATCATGTGATAAATATTGACATTCCTAATTGTACTGCCCTTGTAGTTTAAACTCTACAAAAAATATCCCCATAGTTTATTCAAACAATACATAATGCCATTGCCGCTCTACTGATATTCTTATACTTATCCTTAAGTTTTTGGCAATCCTATTGACTGATAATTCATACAAACATTGTGTATCTAATCTATCTGACTCATGCTAACAAATGAGACTTCTTGGGGACATGCAAACACTGAAAATAAATATTTCCTAGAAAACTGATACAACGTATTTGAGGGTTCTCTATACAATTGCACTCAGATATGTATGTACAACCTGGAGATGTCGGCGTTAACGTTGACGTTGACGTTGAGAAGGTGGTTGTGGGAGCGGCCTCTACGAAGATATAAGATGAATTGTTGGAAAATTGCCATTATTTTCTAAAGAACCTTATTCTAGTGCATCTCTATTAACGTCAGCTGATTGACACACGTTATTGCTTCTTCTGGTACCCCAGAACCCAGTGTTCTAATACCATTCTAGATTCTTGAGTCTTAAAATGGCAGTCAGTGTCAATACACGATTTGTTTACATTCTTCAGCGGACCCATGAAGATTCCGGGGTAGAATAGGTCTTCAACAACCCATACTTGTCGTAAAATGCGACTAACGGAATCGGGTGGTCAGGCTCGCTGACTTGATTGATGCATGTCATCGATCCCAATTGCGTGGATCGATGCTCATGATGTCAATCACTGGATTGTCTGGTCCAGACTCGATTATTTGACAGACCGCCGTAATATAGCTGAAATATTGCTGAGTGCGGCGTTAAACAACAAACAAACGAATCAAACATTGTTCAGAGAACGCTAATCAATAAACACACTATTCCAGACTTCTGACTAATATCGTTTTACTAGCATCTACTATATATGCGTGATGTTACAGATTAACATGAAATCTATATGTATCCAAACATACAACGGGTTATTTTAATGACGGTTCTTGAAGACGCAATACAGAAAAGAAGACACAAGCATTAAACATTTACTAAATCATAAAATGCTATGAAGTTTCAAAGCTGATTCTGTAAAAGGCTAACCTTTACGTTCAATTGTAACTACATGAAATTACAATGCTCGAGTGCAACAAACATATTTTAAAGCTTTTTTAAGCCAGTTGTATGAATAGCGAGTACTTCCGGTCGGTCAGGATATGCTGGTGATCTTTTGATATAGTTTTCACCGCTACTTTGCATATTACATCCAATGGAATCTGTCCAATGAAAACTGGCTTATTTGTGTTCCTGATTGTCATTGTCCCAATTGCAATACAGCCATCCAAATCAAAAACACTGAACAATAGACCTACCCGTCAAATTGGCAACCCCTCCACATTCAAGCGCCTTGTTCACTCCGTCACACATAAAAGCAACACGGACATCTCCGAGGTGATCAGCCGTGACATTGAAGGAGGTGGTCAGGGCGGTGTTGGTGATGTTGTTCGTTGTCTGGTTCTGTAGCAACACGTCACTGATGCTGCCAGTGGTGATGCCAAACCCAGCATGGTATTGACAGTAGTAGTTTCTGAGGTCAACCATGAGAGTCAGATTTGTACCAAGATGCAGGGCCTTGGTGTCTGTATCACTGCTGATGTTGCACAGTGGTGGACCTGGTTTTAAACACAAAACTTGACACCTGGTTTAATGAGTGAGTGAGTGAGTTGGGTTTAACGCCGCTTTTAACAGTATTCCAGTTATATCACGACGTGTCAGCTTAATGTGGGAGGAAAGCCCAAAGTGATGCAGGTTTAAGGTGTTTACCACTTCGGTGAAACCCACGAGCACGGGTATGGTGCTGACAAACCTAGAAACATAATCGGGGCGAACCGGGATTCGAACCAACAATCATAGGTTTCTGGCTTGCCAAGGGACGCAACTCTGCATAGCGAATCGCGACGCCTTCGACGACTGGGCCACCCTTGCCCTCTAGTTTAATGAACACTTGATAATCAATATACCAATGTGGTGAAAAATACAGATAACATGGATATATCAATATTGAATAAATAACGCACACATATTTATGTTTCAAATAACGAATAATTACGTAAACATTCTCCAGAAAGAATTAAAAAATTAATTTATAATGACGTCAGCTGTGTCTTTAGAGAGACTATAGTCATTGTGTCAGCAAAATATAAATGAAAATATCGGGGATACACGTCTTATGATTAGATGGTGTCATATCATGAATCATGTATATTTTAAATGATTCCAGTGTTATGATTGGTTAGGCTTTAGAGCTAACTCACTTTTCAACATCTTCTTGACTCCATTACAAGTTAGAGTCCAACTTCTGCTGCATTGGAAGTTGATCATTACATCTCCTAGTCTTGTGACATCAACATTGAATGTTTGGTTGACGGTTTTGGTTGATACACCAGTGACGTTGTGTTTCGCCACCAACTCGTCAGTCACAGCACCAGTTGTGAGATCAAAGCCAGTCTCCACAGAACAGTAGTAGTGGGTGATGTTTACTGTTAGAGTCAACTGTGCTCCAGGTTCCAGGGAGTCGGTGTCCTCGTCACTGCGGATGCTACACTGTGGGAGCCCTGGTGACAGGGTAATGTCGAGGATGGATGAGATATGAATGCATAAAGAGAGGTTGTCAAGAAAACAAACCTTTACTTTTCTTTACTTTTAAGCAGTAGTACATATCAGACAGTAACAAAAGTAACATATTTTTTTTCACCAAATCAGTTAATGCGCTATGTTATCACTTGATTTTCTGGGTTTTTTAAACGCTGTCGCCGCATGCATCATCAGACAAGAAACATTTACTTTTTCTGCAAATTGTCTGTGGCGGGTGCTACCGGTAGGGCAGGAAAATGCCTGCTCTTTTCGCGAACACCTGGTGTCTTCACTGATTTTCAGTGATCTATATAATTTACACCGCTAATGTATCTTTTACATTCAATTGAATCTGTTTCGGTGGGTAAGAGAGTTGACGGTTTAGGCACCACAAAAACAATAAAGATCTATTGTGTTTTGAATTGATATTTGACACATTTTTACTTTACATCAGAATAGTTTACAGCTGTCATTTGTGTGATCATACGAGTACACCTGACTATAACTTTTGCCAATGATTATGAATAATATTTAAGTCACATATTTCTTTATTGTGTGATATGACAACTCGGTCAAATGCTGCTGTAGAATTCTAGAAAATAATCCTTATCGTACCTGTTAACTTATGCAACTTGTTCCTGATCTACACCTACATGTAGTTAGGTATTCTAACAGGACAAATCCTCCACGATGATGAGTATATGCTAGCTCACCTGCTGCCGTCAGGTGACACACGTCTACAGGGACGGCACCCACTACAGTTGCATCCACGATCTTCCAAGTACCAGCATCTTCCTTCTCCACACTGGCTATGATTAGTGTAGAGTGTGTACCATTAAGTGTGGCACTGTATCCAGCCACCGGGCTGCAGCTGGGGTTGCAGGTGACGACATACCGGCCTTCTGTTGGCCGTACCCATATAAAACCTGTGTAGTTGCTTCTGTCACCAACAATCTGGTATTCCTCACCAAGTAGTCCAACTCCTCCCATACAAGTAGAGTCCGCTGGAGATGCGCCTTTGATTCAAAGAGGATATAAACTACAGTAAACTGCGGTTATAACGAACTGACGGATATAACGAACTTACTTTTCTGGTCCCGACTATGTCCTGTAGTTATGCTGTATATATGCTCATAACGAACTGCGGTTATAACGAACTAAAATTAGTAGTCCCCTTTAGTTCGTTATAACCGTACTTTACTGTAAAGTAAACTATGGCTATAACGAACCCAAATGGGCCTTTAATTTTAGTTCGTTATAACCGTAGTTCGTTATAAGCATATATACAGCATATATACAGCAAATGGCCGGGACCAAAATTTAAGTTCGTAATATCCGTCAGTTCGTTATAAGTGTGTTCGTTATAAACGTATTTTACTGCAATTTTATCTACAACCTTTTACGCCACAACTTGCACACACAGCTCAGTATCCTTCCACTGTATTCTTATATAAGTAGAAAGCTGAAGTACCCACACAGTTCTCTATATTCGTTACAAACGTGGTTGTGTTGTGAATTACGGTTTGGAATATCCTCTTTGACATCCTTATGAAAAGTTTTAATAACGATAAGGCCGCTCATGCCATATAACTCGATGCACATCTACAGATATTTACAACCTGTTCCACATAATATTTTGTTCACGTACCTGTCGACGTAGGTGTTGTTGTTGCTGTTGTTGATGCTGCTGCTGAAGTCGCCTCTATCGAACAGAAAACAAGTAAACATGAAAATGAAGTCTATGTCCAGGTCAGCACTACAAGATTTTCTGTTACTTTCTCTCAAAGAAGGGTCCCCACATTTTCCATCGAACACCTGTTTATCTGTAGTACATGTGTATATCGAAAGAAGATGTTTTGAATAAAGAATAATACCACTGTTAATCCAAATAACGTTCTTGTCTTGTTGTGTTTACGACAAGCGTGGTCGCCTTTCACGGTAAGCATGGGTTGCTGAAGACATATTCTACCCCGGATCTTCACGGGTCTTTATGAAACAGTGGATCCACATGTGATTGTGCAACAAAAGGCCTTTGAACAATTCATAGTCCTAATCTGTCTTTTGAAAAGAGAAATCGAAGAGTCAAGTCTTTGCTCATGAAGCATTGGGTACTTAGTGATGACACCAGGGGTCACAGTATCATTCACTAGAGACAGCAATGTACTTGTAATACATAGCCTACAGTGTAAGCTTACCTGGTGATGTGAGTATTTCTGTTGTTGTAGATGGACCAGCGGCTACGAAATGAGAGAATGAGAGAATGAGTGATAACTTATCAGTGACATGAGAACAGACCCTGAACCTTTCTCCTCTGCCCAAGTCTTTTCTAATTTCCTAAATGTTATTTAAATCGGCCTATCTAGTACAACATATATGATGCAAATTAACTATAGACAAGTTAAAGAGTGTTAATGAAATATAAAATAAATCAAAGTTGTGGTCACGTGTAAAAAAATATTGCTTTTGCAAACAGAGGTTTATTTAAACCTGAAAACAGTGAAATCACTGACAAAATCATTTGGTTCTCACATAGCTGATGTTAACTTAGAAGTAATTCGCTGAAACCGTTTTCAAGAATTACTTGCATCAAGGTTATTGAATGGCACTGCGTATTCAGTGCTATAGAAGTTTAACGTACCAGTAGACGTGAGTGTGTCGTTTGTTGAGGATGTCGCAGCTGGCAAGAGAGTATTAAAAGAAAAAAACAATAAGGATGTTATTTTTATCAGAAGACATTGTTTAATTTGTAAACTCGAAATTTCCTTCAAACTTCTTTGGATGCTTTATACATGAAAGAAAACATCATCTCTTCTATTTTGTCATTTGGTTACTCTCAGAAACTTCAACTCATACTCATACTCCTCAGAAGCGTTGATCTTATTGCCCGCCATCCCTTCTTCAAATCCCTCATCACCTATATTTGGGATCTTTTTTTTAGTCTCCTTGTTGTATTACAGCCTAATTATATAACTAAGAATCCTGATCACTTACCACCCATGGTTCCTTGAGAAATATTCCAATGACGATTAAACAAAAAGGACGTGTGAACGAAATTCAAGAACACTATTAAACATTTCACAATTCTCGTACTTCACGGAAGCGTTCTGGCAATAATGATCGAACAGACAGTGCCAACAGTGGCGTGCCTGAACACTCTTAGTAATCACCCGAACAATCAGATAGCTAGCAATATTCTATGACGGATACAGGTGAACGTTTATACAAACTAAATAGGCAAGGAATGTACTCCCTCATTCGTTTTTTTTGTAGATATAATGTGACACTCTTACTAACATACCTGTTGACGTGACAACTGTTGTAGAGATCGCAGCTGGAATATCAGATATTCAGTCAGTATAAACAAATAGATCAGTTTTGCAGTTGGAGAAATGTGCCTCTCATTTTACAAGTACTTTAGCCGTGGTCGTGAGTTTCCCCTAAGATTTCAATGTCTAAGAATAGCTTCAATTGGAAAGTTTCTATCTCAATAAGCCGACACGTCATGATATAACTGAAATAAAGTTCAAAGCGTCGTACAATCAAACTCACTAACATTTGGAGCATCGAATAGGAAACCTTCAACATCAAGGTTTTTAAATACATCGAATGTAAAAGTTTTACAACAGTAAGTATTTCAAACCAAACACCCAAAACTATGGACATTCAATGAAGGTTTCGGTGCCAACAAACGTAGCTTTAAGTAAAACAATGTTCGTCAAAGCCTCATACCATTTAAACTTTGAACTCCGCCACAGCTTAGCATCCAGTTCCTGGTGTCACATAAATATATGACGTTGACCTCTCCTAGTCGGTCAGAGGTGACGTTGAACGTTATTTTCGCGGCAGCGTCAGTGAGGTCGCCAGTAGTGTGGTTCTGTAGCAACACGCCTGTGATGTTACCAGTCACAAGATCCAGAACAGCACCACCAGAACAGTAGTAGCTTCTGATGTCAACCGCTAGCGTGACCTCTGTGCCAAGTTCAAGGGCGTCGGTGTCTACATCACTGCTGATATTGCATTGTGGTGGATCTGGTTTAAAGCCGAATATGCAGTTTGTTAGATAGGACAGGAATGGATGAGTGAGTAAGTTGGGTTTAAGCCGCTTTAAACAGTATTCCAGTTATATCACGGCAGAGCCCGACGATGCTAGTTCTCGGACGTTTTCCACGTTGATGAAACCCACGAGTGGGGGTATCATGCTGCTAAGGCTAGAAACATTATTGGGGAGGACCGGGAATCAAACCTACGATCATAGATTTCATGCACAACGAATTACAGCGCCTTAGACGACTGGGCCGAGTTGAATGTGTAAGTGAGTGATCATATGGTAATCCTAATCAATGATGGTGTAGTAAAGTTAATAATTCATGATGTGACTATAAATAACAGATTTAAAGTATGTGTTACATATTGATACATATTTTAGTATAACTCTTCCAGTGCACGCGAGTATTATGTTAACCTAAGGAGGACATCGCGCGAATAATATCCTTGGAAGAATGCTGATACCAATATTGTCCTCTCATATTATATATTGTCCTCGCATATTGAATATTGTCCTCACATATTAAATATTGTCCCACCCTGCTTGAAAAACATTTCCGATACAAGTACTTAGGCAATGCAAATGAAATTTGATATTGTACAATGCCAAAAAGGCAAAATGTCAAATGCCAAACAGAATAGATTTACTACTGTAAAGGAATTTGATGTTCTTCCTGGTTTACAGTTATTCCATGACAAATCCAAAAGTGTGGAACATGTTTAGACTAACATCTAGTCTCTGAAATGAACATATCGTACAGAAATGTGATTCTCTTCATTTTCAGATACTACAGTAATCTAGACTTGCCAAACATTATAGACTTGCATGGGCTGTAGTTGATATATTTGTATCAGGGTCTGTAAGACAGACTAGAACTTGTTTAGCTCAATTAATACCACGACTACGAAACCTATCTTAAGATAATGATATGAAATACGACTGTTTTGTTTTTAATAGTCGGTGTGTCTAAAGTAAAAATACTTACTAGCGGTGACAAGGTGGCACACGTCAATGACAACAGGTGAGCCATTTGCATCAAGTATCTTCCATGTACCAGAATCGTTTCTCCCAACACTGTCGAGTGTTAATGTGGTTTGTGTGTCATTCATCGTTGCCGTATATCCAGCTACAGCACTGCATGACAGATTGCATGTGGCAACATGCCGCCCATCAGCTGGTTGTACCCAAACAAAGGCTGTGAAGTTTCTCCAGTCACCGGTCAGTTCGTACTCTGTGTTGAGTTCTGCAACTCCGCTTGTACATGGGGTGTCATCGGGGACTATACCTGTAACACCGATATCAGTACAACCAATACAACCTGTAACACGGATATCAATACAACCAATACAACCTGTAACACGGATATCAATACAACCTGTAACACCGATATCAGTACAACCAATACAACCTGTAACACGGATATCAATACAACCAATACAACCTGTAACACCGATATCAGTACAACCAATACAACCTGTAACGCCGATATCAGTACAACCAATACAACCTGGAAATGGGGCGTCATTGGGGACTATACCTGTAACACCAATATCAATACAACCAATACAACCTGTAACACCGATATCAATACAACCAATACAACCTGTAACACCGGTATCAATACAACCTGGACATGGGGTGTCATTGGGAACTATATCTCTAACAACGGTGTCAATACAACCAATACAATCTGGACATGGGGCATCATTGGGAACTATATACCTGTAACACCGGTATCAATACAATATGGACATGGGATGTCATTGGGAACTATACCTGTAACACCGGTGTCAATACAACCAATACAATATGGATATGGGGCGTCATTGGGAACTATACATGTAACACCGGTATCAATACAATATGGACATGGGGCGTCATTGGGGACTATACCTGTAACACCAATACAATGCAAACATTAAAATGTGATGCCACTTGCAAGAAACACATGCATCAGCATGGGAAATAAATCTGTAATATCGCTGTCAATATCATGCATAAAACTATCGCCAGAAACTTGATATTAAACCTGTTGGGATTCCGTGTAAGAGTATACTGTGTGATTAGACTTGCTGACATGGTTGATGACATTGCCTTTTCTGACCGGGTGGTCAGGCTTGCTGACATGGTTGATGACATTACCCTGTGTTACCGTGTGATTAGACCTGCTGACATGGTTGATGACATTACCCCTGTGTTACCGTGTGATTAGACCTGATCACACGGTAACACAGAGTAATGTCATCAACCTTGTCAGCAAGCCTGACCATCCGGTAACACAGTGTAATGTCATCAACCATGTCAGCAAGCCTGACCACCTGGTCACAAAAGGCAATGTCATCAACCATGTCAGCAAGTCTAATCACACGGTCACACAGGGTAATGTCATCAACCATGTCAGCAAGCCTGACCACCCGGTTACACAGGAGTAATGCCATCAGCCATGCCAGCAAGCCTGACCACCCAGTCACACAGTAGTAATGTCATCATCCATGTCAGGAGGTCTAATCACACGGTAACACAGGGTAATGTCATCAGCCATGCCAGCAAGCCTGACCACCCGGTAACACAGGGGTAATGTCATCAGCCATGCCAGCAAGCCTGACCACCCAGTCACACAGGAGTAATGTCATCAGCCATGCCAGCAAGCCTGACCCAGGAGCTGACATGGCTGATGACATTACCCCTGTGTTACCCGGTGGTCAGGCTTGCTAACATGGCTGATGACATTACTCCTGTGTGACTGGGTGGTCAGGCTTGCTGACATGTAATCACCGTCAGCAGCAATGACAATACAGTCATTATGACAACATAAATCATCGCTGCACTGGCATCCAATACTTTACCATATTGAACTCAAACAGTAACCGTTACATGATACTTAACATAGTACCCAATACATTTGTAACCCCAACAAGTCAGCTAACCATTGATGAAGGATTTTATCATCGATGAAGGAGCTTACCATTGATGAAGGAGCTTACCATTGATGAAACGGCTTGCCATTGGTGAAGGGGCTTACCATTGATGAAGGAGCTAACCATTGATGAAGGAGCTTACCATTGAAGAAGGAGCTTACCATTGATGAAATGGCTTACCATTGGTGAAGGGGCTTACCATTGATGAAGGAGCTTACATTGATGAAGGAGCTTACCATTGATGAAGGAGCTTACCGTTGATGAAGGGGCTTACCATTGGTGAAGGAGCTTACCTTTGATGAAGTGGCTTGCCATTGGTGAAGGGGCTTACCATTGATGAAGGAGCTTACCATTGATGAAATGGCTTACCATTGGTGAAGGAGCTTACCATTGATGAAATGGTTTACCATTGATGAAATGGCTTACCATTGATGAAGGAGCTTACCTTTGATGAAGGAGCTTACCATTGATGAAGGGCTTACCATTGAAGAAGGGGCTTACCATTGATGAAGGAGAACGTCAGGACAACCCACAGTGTAACTCGGTGCATCGTGTTTCGGCAGAACTTCAACTGATAAGAAAATCGTGAATGTAAACACCTGGTGTCCCTTTCCAGATCTACACTCTGTAATTACATGGGGGTCTACACGAAACCCGCACAATTTAAAATAGGATTCGTTAAAGGTTGAAAGATGACAAAATGCCCAAAGAAATACGCCCCTTAAATGTAGTGATGATACGTATGGCGTCACAAAAAGGTTTGTTTCTTCTTCAGTGTTGCATTCCAAGTAAACTGATCAAGTGAAGGATAAAACATTCCAGTTTATATCAGCAACATAGATAATAACTTAGCTGTAACAAAAAATATTCGAGAGGTGAGTGTCGTGTTATCCAAACTACCAGGTGGATCGTGGCTTACTTTGAGATATCACCATATATTTTCTGGCGTCCATCCAACGCAACACGTACGCCTTAAAATGACACTTAATAAGTCGTTAATGAGAAGCAACAACTCATTATAACATTTACTGTTACTATATATGAACCTACCGAATTGTTTCGAGGGGCGTGTTTCGTGTTTACTGGTGACAGTTCGCTTCAGGTATGCCATTTACACCAACTCCCCATAACATGAATGCACTTGAACGACTACAGGTCTCACGATGTTGTCAGATAACACGCTTTACATCTGCTTCTACTTTGCAACGTCGCAGAAATCGATTGCAGTTGGGTGAGGTAAGCTACATACGCAGGTACTTGGTGATTACTAATATTGCACTTAACATACAGACCTGTGCTCTATGGTTACGCTAACCTCCCTCTGCCAAAACCAGGACTGGGAGACAAACTATTTTGTCTTAGATGATTTAAACAATATTTATTTCCCAGAAAAAGGAATGGGATTGGTGAACAGGTTCAACCTATTTAAACACCTCTCCCTACAAAGAACATTTAACAATTAATAAGAGAAAACTGTACATAAATAATGAATTTAGATAGATTGTGCCTACTGTTGCAAATATTATGATGATATACTACAAGTCATACACAAATACATATATCGGTACATAAACAAACAGCATACAAGCATATTACACATACAAGCAACTATTTGATCGATGTAATCGTTATGAAGACATATTTAGATTTTGAATCTTTTAGATTTTGCAATGAACAAATGGACACATTGTACAATAGCAAAGTTAGTATCAGTAGATGTTGCAGTATTTCCATATAATACTGAATCCAAATCATATCCCTTTATATGGAAGTACAAATTGTTCCGAAGATTACAGTAGTCTTATCCTTTAGTGATCCTTTATTTCGTTTCCCTGTTGGTACCAAGTAGGCATTTATTCCCTCCGATGTAATTCCTATTTTGAACCTTGTGTCATATGTTACCGTGTTATTCAGGTGAACAATTGACTTGCCTTTGCATGTGTTTGTAACGGGTGCCACCGGTGGGACAGAATACGCTCATCTTTTCAAGAAAACCTGGTACCATCATTATTCAGTAGTGTTTGTTTGCATTTATTTTTATTTTTGTTGCCACACTCAGCATTATTCCAGCTATATGACGCCGGTCTGTAAATAATCCAGTCTGGACCAGACAATCCAGTGATCATGAGTTGATGGACGCAATTTGGATACGATAGCATGCATCAACCATGCCTGACACCCGATCCCAGTAGTCGCTCCTACGACAAGCATGGATTGGTGAAGACCAATTTTAACCTGGGTCTTCACGGGTCTGTTTAATAATATAAGGGTAACGCTCTTTTTCAGGGCATTATTATTTGTAGAATCCCGAGGTTTTCCATTAACTGCCCGACGAAGGAGGGCAGTTGAAAAGACCGAGGGCTTCTGCAAATGATAATGCCCTGAAAAAGAGCGTTACTGTTATTATAGCTAAAACGGATGGAATTTGTTATCAAATAAAAAGAAACAACAACATCGGTTTTGAAACATTTACTGCAATCAACACGAATGTCACTGACCACATTTTACAAATATGGAAACGTCATAGAACAAACCAGATGACGTCACTATAATACGTGACGTCATTTTCTCTACCCTATGACGTCACCTAACAACGGGCTTGATAATGGCCCGTCGTCAAGCAATATGAGGGCATTATGAAGTTACAATAGCCCGCTCATTTCTGATAACGTGCGGGCGGTTTGATGATAATTCTATCCATTTAAGCTATAATGATTCATAAACACCTGCTCATGAAATGGAATCGTCCAATGAACTGAGATTTCATATGATTTTGGTTAGGTTTTGTCGCTTTCATTTCAATCGGGTCACAGCTTTTCTCTCGGAGTAGGTGTAAAAATACACACTGGTCATGCACTTAAGATAATTTTATGGTTAAGAGTTCTTATAATTATGGAATTGTTGTCTGCCTTTTTGCTTGTTTTGTAATAGGCAGCTTCTTCTGTATATCGGTTGGTCTGATGTTAGATGTGGATGATGGTATCAACCAGTATTTTACCTGGCTAATTTCATGGATTTCGGACCACCTTGTTGCTGTTTAAAGCGGTGTTAAGACCAATTCACTCACTCACTCCTCCCACATCAAGTTGACATGACGTCATATAACTGAATTATTGTTCAAAGCAGCGTTCAACCCAACTCACTCACTCCTCCCGCATTAAGTTGACACGCCGTAATAAAAATTAAATACTGTTCAAAGTGGGGTTAAACTCAACTCACTCACTCACTCCTCCCACATCAAGTTGACACGCCGTGATAGTACTGAAATACTGTTCAATGCAGTGGAAACCCAACTCACTCACTCACTCGTCTCACACATAGCTGACACGACGTGATATAACTGAAATACTGATTAGAGTGGTGTTAAACCCAACTCACTCACTCCTCCCACATCAAGCTGACACACCGTGATATAACTGATATACTCTTCAAAGTGGTGTTAAACCCAACTCACTCACTCCTCCCACATCAAGCTGAAATGCCGTGATATAACTGAAATACTCTTCAAAGCAGCGTTAAACCCAACTCACTCACTCACTCCTCCCACATCAAGCTGACACACCGTGATATAACTGAAATACTCTTCAGAGCAGCATTAAACCCAACTCACTCACTCCTCCCACATCAAGCTGACACGCCGTGATATAACTGAAATACTGTTCAATCACGATTATAGAAAGCATTATAAACAGTTGTACTTCTATATACAAAATCAAATATGAAACATTGATACACAAGCATGAGGAATTCATAATCAAACCATATATGGTGCTGTACACATACTGCGTAAAATATGTGCAGTATATATGCAGCAGCTCAGTATACAGAAACACGAAAGGTATGTGTGATAAGACAGGCTCTCTCCCCTCTAACGCTAGGCGTTTTCATTAATGTACACGTCAAACCTACAATATAGTAGCTTCAATAAAATTACATGAGCAAAGAGTTTAACACTCACATGTTTGCGTGGAAATTCCGTTCTACCTTACAACCGAGACTTGCCTAACTTCCGCGTGTCACGTTGGGTAATATATACGTGTGCTACATGCCATGTCGTCTTGCCAAACAACGCAGCGGTCAGACGCTATATCGTGCACGGCTATGTCGACCTCCGATCGGCGAGATAACAGCCACAGTCTGACGTGTGACAAATAATACCTTCTTACTAACATGGGCTCTCTAATCTTCTCGAAACAGTTAGGAAACTGTTCTCATTTCAAGGACCTCGTGTTACTTATCATCATTGTGCGTGCGCGTTTAGCGTTGCTCTCAGCATTATTTTAGCTATATGAAGGAGGTCTGTACATAATGACGTCTGGACCGGATAATCCAGTGATTGATAGCATGATGCTCAACGACCACGCTGTCGAGGTACTTTGACACGCCAACAAACAAAGTGAGAGAGCCTGACCATCCTATCCACTGAGTATGACCACCCGCATGGGGATGGTGCTAGTCTTCATATTGGCATAGAGAGAGCGTCTGCGTGGAGTGGAAGGTCGGTGGTTGGATCTCTGGCTGGGTCCTACCAAAGGACGTTAAAAGATAGTACTTGTTGTTACCCTGCCTGGCGCTCGACATAAAGGGGCTTAAACATTGACTGGTGGGCTCGGAGTCAGTTAACTGTGTCTGAGTGGGGTATTCATGTTAAACTGTGGCATGGTATCTCATTGGGATTAGTCAGTGCGGACTAGTACAACAAAACACACAAAAACGCAGGCACGCGGGCGCGCGAGCACACACACACACACACACACACACACACACACACACACACCTATATAAGTGCAATTATCTTGGACGTGAGGTTAAACCCTAGGACATCCTAAAATATTACTTGGATCAAGTATTATATGGAAATGCTACATCTACTGATACTTACCTTGCTAAATTTATTATACAATATGTTCATTTGTTCATTGCAAAATATAAAAGATTTAAAATTTAAATATGTGTCTTCTTTACGATTGCATCAATCGAATAGTTGTTTGTATGTGTGACATGCTGGTATGTAGAGGTACATGTATATGTGTACAAGCATATTGGTTTGTTTTTTGCTATGCGGATTCATACAGTTTGCATGTCGATGTTTTGATTCATACCTCAATGAACTGAAAGAAATACACAGTCAATTCTTAATTACATTAGTATATTATGCACATATAAATACATTGTGACGTCACAGTTCTAATTTATGACGTCATCATAAGTATGACCTCATTCATATGTTATTGCCAGTTACACAGATATGCATCAACCAAGTCAGCGAGCCTGACCATCCGATCCCGTTAGTATCCACTAGATAATAACGACAAGCAAAGTCGCCTTTTTCGGCAAGCATGGATTGCTGAAGACCTATTCTACCCTGGATCTTCACGGGTATGTACAAGCAGATATGTGCATGGATGCACTGTTTTGGTTATATATATATATATATATGTGTGTGTGTGTGTGTGTGTGTGTGTGTGTGTGTGTGTGTGTGTGTGTGTGTGTGTGTGTGTGTGTGTGTGTGTGTGTGTGTGCGTATGTGCATTTGTGTATTTGAGTATGACTTGTATATTCGCATCATACTATTGATACAAGAGTAGGTACAATTTATCTAAATTTAATAAATATTGTTTAAATAACACTCTCATTTCTCCTCACCTAACCTCATGTGTTATGTACAGTGAAAGTAACACCGCTTAATAAAGGTGCCAATGACTATAAATGTACTGTAGTGAACCCACGACCACAGCTATGGCGCTGAGAAGCCAAGGATCATAATCAGGGAAAATCTTGAATTGTAATCTTGTGACGTAACTCTGCCACTGCGTGCACTGACTCACTCAGTTACCCATATTTAGTGTATCATACCCTTCTAAGGGTCGGGTAGCCTAGTGGTTAAGCATTCGCTCTTCACGCCGAAGACCCGGGTTCGATACCCCGCATGGGTAGTGTGTGAAGCCCATTTCTGGTGTCCCCCGCTGTGATATTGCTGGAATATTGCTAAAAGCGGCGTAAAACCTCACTCACTCATTCACTCACTCACTCACTCACCTGATAAGATAGCAGAACCCTTTTTATCTCGGCTGACAAGATATGGATCTGCCGAACTTGCCGATATCCCCAGTCAAATCTTACTATTTCCTTTATCGGATCAAAGAGATTAATGTTAATCGATTTGTAATCAACGACCCTTGTCAATGTTTACATTCCACTGGAGCCAGTCATGTCAGCTATGGAGTCCCCAGAAAGGTTATCTGGAGTATCAACAATATCACGAGCAAGTCACAGAAGGAAGGTGATCGATTCCTCTGAGGTCACTATTCGCTGAACAGAGTCGCGGTTCCAGGATACGCGAGTCTTGTGTTCGAATCCCAGATTTGACCTGACTATGATTCTTGGTGTATCTGCACCACCAGTGCTCATAGAATACGTTGGTATACTTGGATTATATATTAACAAGGATTGGCGATACTAGAAAAGCGGGGCGGTCAGGTAGCCTTGTGGTTAAAGCGTTCGCTCGTCACGCCGAAGACCCGGGTTCGATTCCCGACAAGGGTACAATGTGTGAAGCCCATTTCTGGTGTCCCCCTCCGTGATATTGCTGGAATATTGCTAAAACCAAACTCACTCACTACTAGAAAAGCTCATAGGTAACGCCCCCTTTGAGCTGTTCACTGCAAATCTAAGAACTATAATAATCGCTTAATCGATGACAAGACTCGCTCCTGAATGTCCCGTCTACTCGTAAGTTAACATCTATAAAGGTGTTTGTTATAGTTTCTGAACTATGTTTTGATGAGGCTCTACCCCTTTCTCTCCATTCGAAATTGGTGAGAAAGAATCTACTTGTTTGGACGATCTCTGTTGACCCAACCTAGGTCGTATGCACACTGATTATATGCATAATTCATAAAAGTGATGTGAAGCACATCCCACATTGATCCGACATGAACATTGCGATCCTGCGAAAATAAACAGTTGCACCCCCTTTTGTGAAAAATGGCGGAGGTCCTGTTAGCCGTTCTCGCTAAATCAAACCAGCATCGATGTCTAATACATGAGTGAGTGATTGTGGTTTTACACCGCTTTTAGCGATATTCCAGCAACATCACGGCGGGGGACACCAGAAATGGGCTTCACACATTGTGCCCATGAAGGGAATCGAACCCGGGTCTTAAGCGTGACAAGCGAATTTTAATACATGAACTGTCAACATTATCATTTGTTTGATTGTGTATTGGTTCTCAAGTGACATCATGAGCATCGATTTACGCAATTGGGATACGATAAGCAGGTCAGCTAGCTTGACCACCTGATCCCGTTAATCGCCTCCAACGACAAGCATGGGCTGCACACATTTACAAGGAGGCACGCAGCGATCTACATTTATTCTGTATATGAATAAATGATCAGTGAGCATAGTTCATTAAGCAAATATTTAGTGTCATTTTCAAGATTCCTTAACTCTTTCGGAAACACTTACTTGCTGAACTGACAACCAGTCTAGGGCAGCTCGTTGGGGACATATTCCTGCATTCTGTGGGGTTTTTCAATTATAGTTTTACTTATATAGTTTTTATACGAGCGAGTCCCTATGCAAAGCTAGACAAGAAAAACAGTATGTATATATTATATTTGTAAATGCTTTTATTTATCCTTACGATAATCTTTACTGCTAATTTGATCTACATCATAAAATGTTCAGTCAGACCACTAGCAAGGAGTGTTTTAAGGTCTTGAACCAAGACATTGACAGGCCTGTCATCCCGTCCCTTCAAGTAAGCTTATGGGTAGAAGACTTACACAGCGGGCACATCAGTTTTACGTTTATACATGCGTTTGGTTTGCCAATCAAATAATCATAAAAGGGCCATATTATTATTATATTATGCATTTATATACCGCATGTACCCAGGTACTAGTATCAGCTCAAATGTGGTTTTATTTGTTGGCACCGTTTGCTTTCCAGTTATCATTCTCAACACCCTGGGGAGTATACAACCCAAGCTGCGCTATATTTCCACACTACTTAGGTAGGTCATGTTCAAAGTGCTACATTATTATTTCCCCGGTTAATCGATCAGTGTGCACTCGATTATCATTCCCTGTTCCCTCAAGGGTAGACGTGTGTTTTGACACATAAGAAAACTCTAATGCTGAAAAAATGGTGGACATGATTTGTTTATTAACAATGTTCTTGTTGGTGTGTATAACGTGATGTCTGGTGATAAAATGATTGGGAAAGAGTCTGAAATGTTTGAACTAAAGAAACAGGAGATGGTCATAAGAGTGGGCTTTTTTGATCAAATAACAAGTAAAAGACTGATGACCAGAAGATTGTGACAGTTATTTGAGACATTATCTGAAAGAAACATTTACTTACATGTTTTGACCACATACTTATCTGGCCCAGTGTCAATGAAAGGTAAAGGCATAATTAACATACTGATTGGGATTTCATTGTTTGTTTTGTCTGAGAGTGTTTCATAATGTTGGCATTATGTTTTAAGATTTCAGACGAAGAACGTAAACATTATTCAGCTACAATCGATTATCTTATCTGATTTGGGGTGTATGTTTTGTTAAACCAAGAGGCGATTGCAAGAGGCCAGCACTAGATAAGCAGTCCACGAGATGCCTACACGGCAGCTCTCTATTAGGAAAAATACAGAAAGCTACACTGAGAAACTACTGAAACAGTTTTCTCATACGGATTGTTCCAAATAAGCCTGTTTCTATTGAATCACTTTTTGCGGTTGTGGTTTTTGAAATGTTCTCTGACTTCACAGAGATAAGCACTTCATTTAAGAAGTTACTATTTAAGCATAACTGGGTCGCACCCAACAAGAGAGACAACGTAAACACACGTCTTGCCAGTTAGATCGGTTACTCTCAAACGCTACGAGCATGCGCTCACATGTTACGTCATCGGCTGATGAAGGAGGAAGCATATGGAGGCGATGGTGAAATGGGGTTTAACGTCGCGTCCAAGATTATTGCACTTATAAAGCGACGTGCATGTACGTGTGTGTGTTTGTGTGGCTGCTTGTCCGGACTGATGCTGATTTATAGTGCTAGCACACTGAGATACCATGCCGCAGTTTAACATGAATACCCCACTCAGTATACTGATTCCGAGCCGACCAGTCCTTGGTTTAGCCCCTTAATTCCGAGCGCCAGACAGGGTAACAACAAGTACCATCTTTTAACGTCTTTTGGTATGATGCGGTCGGGGATCGAACCCCGGACCTTCCGCTCTTCGGGCGGACGCTTTACCACTAGACCACGGAGGCGGTCTCATAATCAAGAAGTTGACATCCATATATTCTCTTTCTTATGTGTATCACTTCTAAATGCCTTTCAAGGACCTCATATCTACATGTATGATAAAGAATTTTGGAGACCCTAAATATTTATCGTTACTTTTGTTTATATTTTTTTTATGATTTTGCAAACACGAAACTACTTTTTAGTCGCAAATACAAGGGATGGTGACCCGTCCCTGTGTGTTAGGTATGGAGAATTTACGTTTAAAGGTTAACATTTGTAATGAAATAATTTTATTTTCTACACAAAAAGTATATGATAAAAAGGTTATTTCATGTGACTCGTGAAATATCATGCTTCTCTCATCCCGCCACTCAATGAGAGAAACAAATTTCACTCGACACATGAAATATCTTCTATATATTTCTTGTGGTCATCAGGAAGTTATGAACCTGTTTGCTTTTGTGACATACGGTACGTGTGGTATTTCCTGCGACAGCATACAATAATAATGATGATGATGATGAGAAAAACGATGAGAGGCAGAACAATAACAATGATCAAAGTAGTGTGTGTCAATGATGTTGTTTCAGTTACAGTTGATGGCGACCCCGTCTCTGGAGTGACGTTTGGTAGCGACCTCGTCTCTGGAGTGACGGTTGGAGAGGACACGCCAACGGACTTCGTGAGTTCTAAACAAAGGAATGGTGCATGAAATTATGTATATTAGTAAATCACGTTAACTTGAAAAACAAACACAATTTTAACTTGTTGGTTCTGAATGGGCGAACGCTGGGCTTCTACTCGAAACTAACGTAATAAAACATGCATTTGTATTTATAGAAAGGTTCACAATAAATAACATCCACTAGTACTGTTAAATCTTACATGACTTATCTGTTCCGACTTCAGCTTTTAAACATCGCTGCTCGTATTGTGAGTAGTCATCGGTCAAAAAGATTAAGAACAATTGAAAAGTCCTTAAATTAGCCCTACTGCACACAATGATTAAGTAGTATATCATTATTAAGTAGGACTTTCAATACGCTGAAATACATTGGTTAAATGCGGTTTGCCGCAGGGGATTTAATTACTTCTGGGAAATTGAGTAAGCTAATACTATGAATTGAAAATGACATCATTTTTTAAACAATGTCATTCAGAGTTTCGTTCAAAGAATGTAACTGTTATTTGACTTGAAAAACCGTCACGAATACAAAGGTCTATAGAGGTTTGACATGAAGCAGTGTCTCAAAAGAATCTTAGCAATGACGTATATTCACATCAATAATTATATTTATACCATTGCAAAAAGTATTATCTTTTATTGTAAATGAATGAATGTAGCGAACCAGCAAAATGTATTTGATGCAAACAAAAAATATCTTCTTTCCAGGTCAGTTGAAACAAACAATCATTATGACCCAATGAATGGATATGAATGTGTTGTGGACGTTAGATACACACCGGTAGCGACAGGCGATCCAGCTTGTGTCAACGGACCAGCTGAAAATGTATTTCTCATACTATTAAACTGGAAAGCAATGATTGAAATATCTCATTTCACACTCGGAGACAGTAAAGATATGAATCATTTGTCTTCCTACACAAATTCTATGTCATTTCAATGTAATACATTATCATAATACATTTTGATGAACACAGACGTTTAGCTAAATCTATGTAATGACAGTAATTACAGCTTATATACTTTAGTCATTGAAATAAAGTATCAATATTTCGAGAATATTTTTCACATTGCCATAATACATTCTGAAAATGTGTGGAATGTGGAATATATCAGAATTGAAACATATTCAAATATTTATATATGTTGTTATGAGTTTTCTGTATATGCCTGCAATGGTATTTGAGGGATAAACTAGTTTTAGAGAATAATGGATATTCCTATGCTTGTTATCGGAAACTGTTGATTGTCAGGATCCCGTTGAAGAGACAACTCGTGAATATGATATAATAAAGTTATGTTCCAGTCAAAGGAAAAGACACCATACATGTGATTATTTGCAGGTGATATTTATCTCGATTGTCAAAATAGTTTCAACCATGATAAAAATTATTGATAGGATCGTTCGACTGTCTGCAGAGACGTTTGTCAAGTTCATTTAATGATACCAGAACTTCTTTGAACATTTTGTGTCGCTAAGAATATATAAACATTCTGTTGATCTGATCACTCATAAGTTTCATGACGTACTTGCCGATATCGTTGATGGCTCTGTAGTAGGGGTAGCAGCCGTTGGGGTGGTGGAAGGAAGAACAGTGGTAGTAGGTGACGTTGTTGTTGTTGTTGTTGTTGTTGTTGTTGTTGTTGTTGTTGTAGGACTAGTAGTAGGAGACGTTGTTGTTGTTGTAGGAGTTGTTGTTGATGGAAGAACTAACGAATACAAACAATCATTATGATGCCATTTACCTCTGCTGTTCCAGTTGAATGTTGACATAGATTCTGCTGGGTAAAACGTTTATGGAAGAAGTTTCTGAAGCTCTATAAGAATACACATGTAGATCTGTTTTAAGAGACAAACTTTTTTCTTTACACACAGACAAAATACTTTAATTTAGTTAAGGATTGACTGTGTATTTTTTCGGTTCATTGAGGTATGAATCGAAAAACCGATGTGAAACTGTATGAATCCGCGTTGCGGATTCCTACAAAAGTTTGCACATTGGAGTTCTGGGGGTCTTATGAAGAATTAGAAACCTACCGTTCTCTATATTAAAGCCTACCTCTAAGTTTATCAATACCACCACAAGTGAGTGATGTGCTGGTGTTGTCACAGATGTAGGTCACACTGACATCGCCTAGATGACCAGCTGTCACAATAAATGAGGTGGTTAGGGCAGTGTTCATGATGTTGTACGTTGTCAGGTTCTGTAACAATAAATCTTGGATGCCTCCAGTGGTCAGAACAAATCCAGCTTGTTGCGAACAGTAGACGTTCTTAATGTCCACAGTCAGGGTGAGATGTGTTCCAGGTTCCAGTGCGTTGGTGTCTGTGTCACTGCTGATGTTGCACTGTGGTGGAGCTGGTTGTAAACAGCAGCATTAGTATATTGTATAGCTACTGTTGACATCCAAGGAATAGCCTTGTTTGATACACAAAAACATAACGAACAAAATAAAAATATATATACCAATACAATAACACAATATTAATTGTGAAAACTATGCAAACGTAACATTATGATACTTACAGCACACACGCACACGCACACACACACGCACGCACACACGCACGTACACACACTCGCAAACACACATGCCTTTTTAACATTCTTTTATCAAATGTATTATTGCAAAACCCCACCTTTGAACAGTTCTTGAACGCCATTACACGTCAGATTCCAGGTTCTGTCACATACAAAGTTCAACGTGACGTCTCCCAGTCTCCGGATGTCAACACTGACTGTTTTGTTGACCGATAGGTCAGATACATGACTGACTTTGTGTGCTGCCCTCAACTCGTCTGTCACATGACCTGTCGTCAGATTAAACCCAGTCTCTTTGGGACAGTAGTAGTTCTTGATGTCCACAGTCAGAGTGAGATTTGTACCAAGCACTAGTGTGTTGGTGTCTGTGTCACTGCTGACGTCACACTGAGGAGGACCTGGTTATTTAAAACAAACACTTCATAAAATTCGTTTGGAAAATATTAAATATTTTTAAACTATTAAGATAAGGAATTTTTGGATGTTAACTATAGAAGTTGACATTCATAAATTCTCTTCCTTATGTGTATCACTTCTAAATGCCTTTCAAAGACTTGATCTCAATTATTATTTTACTAAATATTTAGTCTATTCATACATTTTGACATACAGAATACGATGTTGATATCAAATTTCGACATAAATTGAAAGATATACAAACGAAACGAATCATCTGAAAGGTGTGTCACACTGTAGATTGAACACAAAGTTAGAGAATTTTATGTTTTCAAATGAAATGACATTTATAAAATTAATAAACATCAAACAGTTAATACAGTTATACATTAAACCGTAATAACAACAAACAACATTGAAATGAAACGGGATGTGTACAATCCACCTCACTTTTGAACAGTTCTTGAACGCCATTACACGTCAGATTCCAGGTTCTGTCACATACAAAGTTCAACGTGACGTCTCCCAGTCTCCGGATGTCAACACTGACTGTTTTGTTGACCGATAGGTCAGATACATGACTGACTTTGTGTGCTGCCCTCAACTCGTCTGTCACAATACCTGTCGTCAGATTAAACCCAGTCTCTTTGGGACAGTAGTAGTTCTTGATGTCCACAGTCAGAGTGAGATTTGTACCAAGCACTAGTGTGTTGGTGTCTGTGTCACTGCTGACGTCACACTGAGGAGGACCTGGTTATTTAAAACAAACACTTCATAAAATTCGTTTGGAAAATATTAAATATTTTTAAACTATTAAGGTTAGGAATTTTTGGATGTTAACTATAGAAGTTGACATTCATATACAAAGGAAAAGAATCATCTGAAACGTGTGTCACACTGTAGATTGAACACAAAGTTAGAGAATTTTATGTTTTCAAATGAAATGACATTTAAATAATGAATAAACATCAAACAGTTAATACAGTTATACATTAAACCGTAATAACAACAAACAACATTGATATGAAACAGGATGTGTACAATCCAACTCACTTTTGAACAGTTCTTGAACGCCATTACACGTCAGATTCAGAGTTTTGTCACATACAAAGTTCAACGTGACGTCTCCTAGTCTCCGGATGTCAACACTGACTGTTTTGTTGACCGATAGGTCAGATACATGACTGACTTTGTGTGCTGCCCTCAACTCGTCTGTCACAATACCTGTCGTCAAATTAAACCCAGTCTCTTTGGGACAGTAGTAGTTCTTGATGTCCACAGTCAGAGTGAGATTTGTACCAAGCACTAGTGTGTTGGTGTCTGTGTCACTGTTGACGTCACAATGAGGAGGACCTGGTTATTTAAAACAAACAGTTGATAGAACTTTCCTTCAGAAAATGTTAAATATCTCTCAAATATTATTTTATTGATGAATGTTAAACCATAATGTAAACAAATTCAAAGTACCAACATATTAGAATAAATGTATAGGGATAAGGGTTTCAAGAAAAATTCACTTTTTATCAACTTTTTAACACCGTCACAAAGTAGATTCCAGCGCTTGCCACACAAAAAGGTCAATGTTACATCTCCCAGTCTTGTGACATCAACATTGAATGTTTGGTTGACGATGTTGGTTGATACACCAGTGACGTTGTGTTTCGCCACCAACTGTTCAGACACAGCACCAGTCGTCAGATTAAACCCAGTCTCTTGGGGACAGTAGTAGTTCTTGATGTCCACAGTCAGAGTGAGATTTGTACCAAGCACTAGTGTGTTGGTGTCTGTGTCACTGCTGACGTCACACTGAGGAGGACCTGGTTATTTAAAACAAACAGTTGATAAAACTTTCTTTCAGAAAATGTTAAATATATCTCAAATATTATTTGATTGATCAATGTTAAACCAAAATGTAAACAAATTCAAAGCACCAACATACCAGAATAAATGTATAAGGATAAGGGTTTAAAGCAAAACTCACTTTTTATCAACTTTTTAACACCGTCACAAAGTAGATTCCAGTGCTTGCCACACAAAAAGGTCAATGTTACATCTCCCAGTCTTGTGACATCAACATTGAATGTTTGGTTGACGATGTTGGTTGATACACCAGTGACGTTGTGTTTCGCCACCAACTCTTCTGTCACAGCACCAGTCGTGAGATCAAAGCCAGTCCCCACAGAACAGTAGTAGTCGCTGATGTCCACTGTTATAGTCAACTGTGCTCCAGGTTCCAGTGAGTCGGTGTCCTCGTCACTGCGGACGCTACAGTGTGGGAGCCCTGGTAATATGACATTCAGCCATTGGAAGACACCATTCACATGGGAGGATTTACTTACATGTGCCAAGTTCAACTGTCATATAATGGCAGTATTATTATGTTTTAGCATTTTGGTTATCACAAGTTAAAGTGCAATATCAATGTGCATACGATCTGAATGAAACCAGGTTAGATTCTAGCATAATTAAGCTCAGGTGCGGTCTGGTGTCTCCAGGAACGGCACATCTTGAGCTCTGTGGAATCAGTGTGAGATGCACGTCCTACGTGTACATTACATAACGTACAATACTGGATATCCTAATCAACATTTGTTCATCCTTCTACAGCATTTAGTAGAAATTAGAAATCAGTGTGCGATGCACGTCTCACGTGTACATTACATAACATACAATACTGGATATCCTAATCAACATTTGTTCATCCTTCTACGGCATTTAGTATAAATTAGAAATCAGTGTGCGATGTACGTCTCACGTGTACATTACATAACATACTATACTGTATACCCTAATACATATTTGTTCACTCTGCTACAGCATTTAGTAGAAATGAGAACTCAAACTGCATCATTAAATTTAAACCAGTTTAAAAGTATATATCAACATTAATATAGTATGTTCATGTTGATACATGTTATAAAGTTGTTATCACTTAAAAGTGATAATGCGGATAGGAAAACATTCCTTCAATTTCGCTGCTATTAGGCGATTTACAAAGTATGTTTACTAGGAGACACATTCGTTTTCATGTACACAAGCAAGGAGGAAGGGGGCAGAGAGAGAGAGAGCGAGAGAGGGGGCGACAGGGAGAGGGAGAGGGAAGAGAGAGAGGCAGAGAGACAGGGAGAGAATGAACATAAACGTATACTCACCACCTGCACTAAGCACACACACTCTGACAGCGACGGCTCCAACCTGTGTTGCATTCAATAGTCCCCATGCGCCAACATCAGCCATCGTCAGACTGTCTATAGTAAGTGTGGTGTGTGTTTCATTCTTGGTTGCCCTGTATCCAGCAATGGGGCTGCAGCCGGGGTTGCAGGTGACGACATAGATGCCATCACTGGGACGCACCCACACAAATCCTGTGTAGTGCCTGGCACTTACAATCGTGTAATGTTTGCCGAGTTGACCCACACCTGGGCACTTGGAAGGAGCAGCACCTTGGGTACAAGTCATGCATTACTATTAACATGAATGCTGTTAGGGTAACTGGTCCCTCGGTAAAACGACTGCAAATAGGTTCTAGCTAAAAGAGATTTTGGGGGCGATTTCTGTTGACTTTTCTAAAAATAAATGATCAGTCAGTATAATTTTACGCCTACCGTTGCATGAAGCCAGGCAATATACATGTACATTATTCACGGATACAATATTGTAGCAATATTCAAATAAAGTCAATTCCCCTCGAGCCAAAACAATGATGTTTCATAACTTAAAATTTGCATGGTTGGCAACGTCATTATTTTTCAAGCAGTAGTTGCACCGAAACGTCATTCATAGCGATACATTAAAAAAATGGTCATCGGCAAAACGTACTTGTTATTTTAACCACTTCACTATACAATCATACCATACAACAACAGCCTCAGTGATCTCGTCACACCACGATTCGCTGTCCAGTATTGCGTCCTTTGGGCCCGCCAGAAACCTATGATTGTGGGTTCAAATCCCGGTTCGCCCGATTAGGTTTTTAGGTTTGAAAGCACCTTACCCGTGTTCTTGGGTTTCACCGAAGTGGTAAACATCTGAGACCTGCATCTCTTCGGGCTTCCCTTCCACATTAAGCTGACACGCCGTGATATGACTTGGATAGTGTTAAAAGCGGTGTTAAACCCAACTCACTCACACACTGTTATTTGCACACCACATCATCGAGAATAGCATTTCACGTGTTCTCTGATCTGATACATTGTTTTCATCAATCATTTGAGCATTGCAAGACACTAATGTATCAGCATGAATACCTGTAGTAGATGTGGCAGTTGTAGTACCAGCAGTCGCAAAGGGTGGTTTTGTTGAAGTTGAGGAGGTCATTGCTGAAAGATGAAATTCTATTCCAAAGGAACTGTTACTATGGTTACGTTGACAAGCTACAACTGAGTAAAGCCACACATATACAGAACAACACTAAAAACCCATGTATGGACACAACTAAGTATTATGTAAGCAAAACCTGTATTTTCAATCCATAATTATTCCACAAACGGTATTGAAATGTAAATAAAAGCTACAAAGCAAAATCTCCACAGTACGAGTCAATTGTACGATTCCAACTATATTTGGATGTGTTAATCAATAAAATATCGATTACACCAGGTGTTCGTGAAACCATGAACAATATCAATTATCAATATGTTGTTCGACAATTTGTAAAAATGCTTTAAGAAGACCGTTCTTGGATGTGACAATAAAAAATATATAACTAACACGTACACGTATTTGACAGTGATTTAGTTGTTCTAGATGTAGCATCCACAATATGCCAAACTGAGATGTCATTTTGGCCACTGATATTTCATATTTAGAAAGTTCCTCCACGTGTGTACCGTTTAATAAACTTTTTATAGCCTTCACTGTGTAAAAGTAAAGCAGATATGTCACTTAATTTGCCATTTAGATCATCAGTCAAAACCAGTCTAATCTGGGCTGGTGGGTTAAAATAAATCATTACATTAGCATTATGTCTGCAATATCGTGACTTGAACAAGTTTTGAATTTATGTCATACAAACACATTGTGGTCAAAAGCCTATATTGTGACAAGTAATATATCACAGTGTGAAAAACACATTAGTGAAAAACTAATTTTAGAACAGTAAAAAGATCACACTATAACATGACGACATAATCTAAACACGGGTGATATATTACATGCAACCATGTCATGCCACCGTTATAGGGCGGCGGTGACTGACGGTACATCTGCCACTTGCAGTTTCCTGCAGTATTGACACAGTCCCTTTAGTAGGTGGTTAATCTGGAACTTGACCCCATGATCCTAGGGTTCTGGCAACGCCCTAGGGAAACAGCACTTCACTAAAACTGTCGATGTCAGATACAGATGACAGTATTCACGTGTCCATATCATATTAAGTATGTTAACGACACGTGCGCAAATATTCTGATATTTCCCGTGCGAGAGGGGGAGTACAATATTCTGATAAGAATTTTCCTTTTACAACTGTAAATATAAAAACACTGTACATTGTTTCGCGAACGCTGGCGGACACTCTGTTCTGTCACACGCATCGTACGTGCGGGTTTTTTTGGAGAAAAACTAGTTTCAAACAGTTTCAAATCTTTGGACCAATATCAACGTCAGACTCCCGTTCGACAAGCGATCCCACGCTACGACGTCATACAATGTATGTCGATGTTGAAGTATGGGAGTTACGATCATCTTAAGGCTAAGAATGCTTTGTGGATAACATGACCAGTCCGAGTCCGGTTCAGTACATCAGTAGATGTTAACCTACATTCTCGTCGAAAACTAGTTTTAAACAGTTTCAAATCTTTGGACCAATATCAACGTCAGGGTCCCGTTCGACAAGCGATCCCACGCTACGACGTCATACAATGTATGTCGATGTTGGAGTATGGGAGTTACGATCATCTTAAGGGTAAGAATGCTTTTTGGATAACATGACCAGTCCGAGTCCGGTTCAGTACATCAGTAGATGTTAACCTACATTCTCGTCGAAAACTTGTTATTACATCTGGGTCGGTGGGGTAGTCTTGTGGTTATTGTTGGAATACTGCTAAACGCGGCGTAAAACCATACTTAGTCTCTGTTATTACATCTATGTTATCAGGATGAACACGTTACACCGCGAACAACACCATTATTCGTGGCAGTTGCTTTACTGGACCATCCGCAGTTTATAGTTATATTGATAACAAATATAGCAACAAAACCCCTATCCATATCCAATAGATATCTCGACAGTACGATTCCGACTATATCATAAGCATGTGTCCATGAACAGCTATCAAACAATGATGACACCAGGTGTTCGCGAAAAGGTAAGCGCATCATGCCTCACCAGTGGCTTCCATCACAAACACATGCAAAGGCAAGTCAATTGTTCACCTAAAAAAAGAGGCATCATATGGTACAAGTCAAAATAGGGTCCTGCATCGTAGATCATTTTTGTCACTGATGCGTCAAATTTGGAAATGTCCTCCACATGTCCTCCACGTTTTGAAAGCTTTACTGAGGCCTTAAGACATCTCGTGTATACCAGAGAAAACACAGAATGGTCAAATTCTGAATTAGACGATGTGCATGGTGTAGTAAGGCATGGAAGCTGATTGTGTCATGGAAGTAGTGGAGTGATCTCCCTTAAGACTAGGTTATTGGAAATAAGGTTCCTCGTTGCATGGTGTCGTTCGTCAGACAAGAAGGAATAGTTATTGATACTTCATGTTTATATATTTAAGCATATTACAATAAGAAGAAAATTCTTAACCAGAAAAATGATTTTGTTTAGTTTACTTAAACAATGTTATTGTTGCTCGCGACAGCGTACATTCTGAACTGCTGTAGTAAATTTTCAGTACATAGTAAACTTTTATGACTGAAAAAAGTAGTGTATTGTGGAAGCAAGGCTCAGGTCAATATCAACCAATCATTATTAAGGAATCTTTCCTCGAGAAACGATATGGCCAATGGGCACATATGTTAGTTTTTTTATGAAGCCCAAAATGCTTGACTCTCATAGGTAGTAAATCCCAATATGTTGTTGAGGGGTCTATGGTGGCCGAGCGGTGTATAGCGTCGTGTGTTAAGCAATATTAAGCATTAATAGTGACATGTTTTCACAGAAAATGACAGGAACATTGCAACAATGAAGCGAGAAGTGCGTTTAAGTACAGCAACAGTGGCAACAATTTTCTGCTTACCACAGATGAAAGAAGAAATGAGTACAGTAATCACTGGCACGTGGTTCCTCATGTTGATATGTCTACAAATAAAATAATATCATCAACAATAAAAGACAGCTATTTTGACAGGTGTACAAAACTAGACCCATAACGTAACACGATGTTTCTCAAGTGAAAAATCCTATTATCCATAACCTTGTAACCAACTTCCTAAGCTTGATCGCTCAAACACTGTTTGCATTGCACGCTTTGTGTCATTTGTGTAACACCGCCCTTCCCAGTCCTTTAAGAACAAGTGGGTAAGGTTATGAGCCAAGCAACGTGTTTTGACAACAGCGAACTGTCGTCTCTATCTGATAGAAAACTCAGAAGAACAGCACTCGAGCCTCAGCACACACTACTTATCATCCTAAACTGGCTACCACAGGAGATATCGCTTGGGCGAGATCAAGCGATATCTGCATCAATGATACTGCATCAGAATGCTTTGCAGATCAAATGACATCCCAAATGGGTCTGCTACTGAAGATGTTAGCAGTACTTTTTACACTTAGACACTGCTTTTTACAGTCTACAAACTAAAACAGTTGGAAGAATGATGTTGGATGATAAATAGAATCTTACCCTTGTGTCTTTTGATAACAAATATATCAACTCTCGTCGCTAAAAGTTTAACACTCCTCGGTAAGAGTATTAAACTTTTATCAACTCGTTCAGATTTTTTTGATATCAAAAGACACGAGGATGAGATTCTCCATTTTTATTCCATATCAATGCTTTCATGAAGACCAAGTTCCGTTTCCATACACAAGTACGTTTTTTGTATCCCCCGCCGGAATAGTACCTTATAGGCTTATCAATGAGATGTGGATAAAGCACATCCTTACTTTTTCCAATACCACAATTTTCATAGTTATATTATCATTATACAGTTAGTATAGTTATTAGTGCAGCTGGTTACTACTTACGTTTATTTTAGTTTCAGTAGTGTAGACATTGTTATCACTGAAAGTATTGCTACTTACATAATCATGTTTATATCAACAAGCATGAAATATTCACATCACCCGCCAATGGTATGATTTAATGAGTGCAAGACTCAAGCCCCTTACACACAATCTGATTAACATGCTGCTAGCTGACTGGTACCTTTAGCCATTTCAGCAGCTACCTTTAATTGAACCTAAATCCAAATTTTTGACGTGGAAACCAGAAATATCTTATTCGAAAATGCCAAAATAACGAAAGGCACCAGTTCTTGGCTAGGCGGATATATGTACAAAGTTTGATCAAGAAATACTGGTGGGGCATGATGACCGAGTGGTTCCTATGTCGTGACCTCAACCCGCAGACGCCAAAGCTCTTGCCATCAGGGCAGAACAGCATACATGTTTCGTAAACACCAGTGTTTAGTGTCAATAACGTTTTCCCCCAATTAACACAGTGTCCTTATAAAACAAACTATAATAGGATAGAATATAAATGTAAGATACATCTATTATTCACCAATAAATCTAAAAGTCAATACCAAACGGAATGTTCCTATTCTTGTTCCTTCCACGTTAAGAAAAATGGAATGAAATAATTCGGAAATTCTCACATTTCCACAAATATACTCACAATCTCTACAGCCTTACTTTGTTTTTAAGGAGAGTACTATTTGATGAATAGTGTTCACATTGATAACATTTGAGACTGGTCTGTGGTGGTAAATCCCCCAAACAGTTAATAGTTATTCTGTATTTGCCCCGGAAATGCATATTAATACATACACATGTCAAACTAATTTTGTTTTCCAGTATATATATTTGCTCATATTAAGCTACTCACATCTGCGTGTCTCTACCGGACAATCCAGTAATTATGACTGCAGGGACAAGTTAAACTTCTGGGTGTGTCCCCTGTTTTACTGCAGGTGTGTCGTGCCATGACGCACTGCCACACCACGCAACGAGGTATGTTATAGAGATGGTTCGTCCAAGTAACCCCGGTACGTCCTGCAGGGGGAGGCTGGGAGAGGGGGGGGGGGGGGGGTGCAGAGAGGTGTGTGCACGGAGATAACACAAACAGTTGTCCTGGTGGCGCATAGAAAGAGGAAGTTTAACAAACAATCACTGAGTTGCTACCAACCAGACATTTGTATTGACAACAGAACTATTTCACTCATTAATCAGAAGCATCCTTTACTACAAGCTGTGACACACTTACTTCCATATAAACGGCTGCAATAATGGATCAGTTTATACATTCGCATAAGTGCGGATTTAGCACAAATTTTACGAGGTATCGCTTATTGGTTGTGGCAAAAGTGAATTCGCGTTTCGCAGAAACGTTTTTTAGGCTCTGTCATCGCGACTGATGCGGGGTAGAAAGGGCCTTCAGCAAGCCATGCTTGTCGTAAAAGGCAACTATACTTGTCGTTACGGGATCAGGTGGTCAGGCTCACTGATTTTGTTGATGCATGTCATCGTATCACAATTGCGTAGATCGATGCCCATGAGATCAACCACTGGATTGTCTGGTCCAGCCTCGATTGTTTCGACCATATATAGCTGGAATATTTGTTTGTACGGCGTTAACCAACAGGCAAACAACAAAAAAGCATTGTGACGTGGTTGTATGACGTCATGCACTATAGACGTAACGTGGATGCCTGCAATAAGGGAAATACATATAATAGAGTTAGTGTCACGTCACTGAGGCTCACCTGGATAGATATTTAACAAATGCTTGTGTTTAACGAAAGAGGATGTGAGCATTGGTATTCAAATATTTTCTGATAAACATGATGGCGTTACTGACAAATATTAAACCAGTAACTTCCAACCACGTTTCTTATCGAATCTGCTCAAATAATGTACTGTTATTTTAATAATATTAGGTAGCATTATACAGTAGAACGAGCCATAACATGGAGTCATGGATCCCACACGGCGATACTGTTCATAACGAGATGAGCAGTTGTCATAAACTACAGTTAGTACATTTGTAACACATGTTGTTAATGACTTATGTGTCACACTGTGGTATAGTGATATAACATACTGTGTTGGGTTACAGTGGTATATCACACATGGTAGATGTGGTCGTCCCATTGTGTTTTTTCACAAGACAATTATTTTGTACTCAGTATCTGGCATCCATGATTGAAAAATGTACACACAGAATTTTTAACACTAGGCTAAGTTAGCTAGATCTATTCTCTTGAATAGGTCTCCTGTATTATAACTTTACACTGAAACTGTGGACATGGTAAAGCCTGACGTAGAAGTTTATTAAGGACAGGATGATGAACAGTAGATGACATGTCGAAGAAACAAAAATAACTTGCCATAATCACAAGAAATCGCAACGAAAAGCGGAGTCCATTTTACGATTCCGACTATATCATAAGCAATGAATCACTATCAAATAGTGATGATGTCAGAAGAATACAAGTCGGCAGTATGACGGTGGTGGCTACTTTACCTGTTCTTCCTGTGTGTCATTAAGCAGATGATGTGATGAACAAAGACAATTTCTTATAAAGAACAAATGTCTTTATTAGAATTGAAGCGACGTTTCGGATCATCTTCATCAAGCACGTGAACTTGTCTTTTCTGTTGGGAGTGATTCCAACTTGCACCTTTAAAACACAAACAGTATAACGTCACAATTATCGCTTTATCAGTTATGACTTATGCCCTACAGCGTCGATATCATCTGATGACCACTTTGGACATGACCAGACAATCCGATCCACGCCGTCGGAGTACGATGGTATACAATCAACAATGTCACTGTGCCTGACCACCTGATCCAGTAAGTCGCCATCTACGACCTTCACGGGCTGCTGGGGATCAATTCTAACCCAGAATCCTGATGGGAAAGGAATGAAGTCTCTAGCGTCTCGATCTGTTCAATTTTACAAGGTTCATTTGTGGACTGGCACCGACAGGTATAAGAAAGACGTCACCCTCAAATGGTCAATCTCTGTACAAGAGGAGTGGCTACCTGACCCATGAGCATTCTTCAGGAACCTTATCCAGTGCATGACCAGACGATGTCATAAGAACACACAGAGGTCACACTCGGTATCAACATACCTTATTTTGTGGCACATTGCATTAAAACATACAGGTCAGGGCTAATCATTTTCCATTCAGTTTATGAGATCTCTTCTTTTTCTCCATAAGTAGGTTTTAAACCTGCGGAAGCAATTGCTATGATGAACCCAATGTTATTTCTAGACAACTGAAATAAGCCTGACTATTATCATTGTTATACCCATCAGTTTCAAAACCCTTCTGAAACAGATGGTGCACGGTTTACGTCCTTGAATTACAAACCGATGACAAACTAACCTTTAATAATTCAGTTAACCGTCTCAGTTTATATAACGTCGGGGCTACATGAAAATGATTCATTTATTTTATAATCATAGCAGCATATGTCAAAAACGAGTTCTTTAATGTCCTTAAAATACCATTGCCAGAGTAAAGGACACAAGTGTAGATATAATGATATGTGCAGTGGGTGGAACAGTCTGAAGTCATCCTGTCCTTATAATGTAACATTCATTTAATGAATCTAAGCTATGATTAATTAATATCCATGGTGGGACTTTATTTACCTGAACAAGTGAAATCAATATTAAAATCACGTGAACTCTAGAATACCAAAAGGAAAGTATATCATAAATATAACATTTGCCTTCACTTTTGTCATATCTTAACATTCTCTCGTGACTCGTTCATATGTCAATCATGAACATGTCAACTAAGACACCCAATGAAATATAATACGAAATATGACACTTACAACCACATGCACATTCATTACTGGTACGTCATCTAGAGCCAGGTGTCACAGCGGCAACATTCGGGTCGACTCGGGTTATTCTGTTACGGCTGTGGTACCTCAGGAAGTAGGCTGTCATAATGTATCGGAATCAGAAATTTGTGAACTCACAGAAATGTGTGTATTGCTGTTATTGCAAATGCATACATTATCACTGTTTTTTAATTTGTGGAATTTATTCGGCGGGTAATAAAACTTTCTACAATTGAGCAAAATATTTTGATTTAAGATTAATACATTTGTGTATGTCTATATAAGAGGTTTATGGGGTTTGTGTATTTCAATGTGACAGGAATATTCATTTCCGATCTGTGTTAAGTTATCAGATATGTCAGATGTTTTTCCATGCCTCATGCCTTTATCTCAAAGCTGCACAGATATTCATTATTCTGAGTATGCTCTTATCACACTTCAACCAAATTTGATTTTACATATGTCTTTGTTTATGAATTGAGCACGTCAGTCAAAATAACGTGTACTAGGATAGTCTCACAAAATTATTTAAATGTTGACATGATTCAAGGAGATTTTGTACTGTATTAAAGTAGTTACTGAAACACTTTTAGTTTTTTTGCTTTCGAATAGATAACAGTATCCCAACCCTATGGCTGTTTAAACTCCTGATCTACACACTGGGTTGTGTTGACAAAAGAACCTTGTGCATGGACATTTAACTTTTTAATGGAGAATACCTGTACTTAATGAACACGTGAACAGTGTTTATTTGTTTCTTTGTTGTTTAAAAGAACACCCACAACAACATTCCCTCTATATAACGGCTGCACTGGCATCTATTATTGCAGAGCAAAAGGGAACTTTTCACTGAATTCACTGAAAGAAATATGACAGGAAAGAACAGAATAATAGAAAGTTATATTTCTTGTTCGCTGAACATCACAACAATGAACACAGCAGGAAATGAATGTTTATGTACACAGAAACCGTTTCTATAACTTATACAAATGCTACATTTCATACCCTCAGAAACTTTGTGTGTCCTGATACCTTTTAAATAATCACAACAAGGTACAGAATCAAAAGGCTTTATACATATCCCCGTAATATGCCCCCCGTGTCTGCCGTACTCCAAATAGTTCCTGGATCGCCTTTGTTATCTGCATTATAATGCGTTGTTTGAGTGTATTGATAGCAATGCAATGACAACTGAAAAGCTATACTGTCACAGTTGTATGACATGATAGCTATGTCAGAACCTATATTTGAATGTGTATGTCGTTTTGAAATTTAATAAAAGAATGTGTTTCAATGTTATCTT